>NW_019272801.1:983-10272 GCF_002738345.1 Cucurbita maxima
TGATGATGCTCTTTTAATAACATTTTATCTTTTCCACTTTTGATATTTGCTTTACTTGTGTACTCCACGATATGTGTCTCAAATGGAACTATCAAACTAAAACTTACACTATTTTCTTCTTTCTACAATAATTGTCGCAAACCCTATGTAAATAATTATTTCTACAATAATTGTCGCAAACCTGATGTAAATAATTTAACAGCAGTCTAGATCTAAAAGATATAATAATGATTATTGCTCATGGATTTCATTAACAAAGAAAATAAATGAAATAGTGATAGTACATTCCATAAAAAAAACTTAATATAGCCCATAATAAGGGCATTTGGTCTAGTTGTATGATTCTTGCTTTGGGTGCAAGAGGTCTTGAGTTCGATTCTAGAAATGCCACTCCAAAGAAAAAAAGCACTAAAATAATTTTCAATGAGGCCTAACCCAAAAGAATTCGTGGCATCTATTGAGGCACATAGACTAACAACTAAGAATTATAGATCTGCTACAAAAGGCANTGGTGCAAGAGGTCTTGAGTTCGATTCTCGAAATGCCACTCCAAAGAAAAAAAGCACTAAAATAATTTTCAATGAGGCCTAACCCAAAAGAATTCGTGGCATCTATTGAGGCACATAGACTAACAACAAAGAATTATAGATCTGCTAGAAAAGGCATTTGGTCTAGTGGTATGATTATCGTTTTGAGTGTGAAAGGTCTCAAGTTCGATTCTCAAAATGCCCATGCCCCCAACAATATTATATCAAAATGAATTATGCAAGATAATATGGTTTTAAATGTGGCCACATAGGTTATCTATTATCACAATCCCGGAAGATGCACCCAAATAGTATGAGTGCTTGGTAAGAGAGAATGTCGAATGAGAAAGACATTCGATTACGGCAACATTTGCAACTACCAAAGTGCACTAAACCTAGTAGAGATCTTCGACCTAACGATATCTTCGACCTAACGATAATGGTACTTCAAACCCATTTAATCAATCCACTTTGTACCTTATATAAGGTACTAAAATAATTTTCAATAAGGCCTAACCAAAAGGAATTCGTGGCAATGCACTACTTAANGACACGATGACCTCTTAGTTCTAAGATCCTAAAAACATAACAAGAAGTAATATCCTAGCTTAAGGTCGCGATTAAGAACCTACTAGTAGGCTACTTACTAAGTTTTACTCACTCCATGTTTATCATTTTTTTTTTAAGTAACTAATAGTTGGTCGTGGATGAGAGCAGTCTTTGGAGTGCGGGTCATGGACTAACCTCTGTTTTTAAAATAGTTTTTTTTGTTCTTCTTTTGAGTCTGCTTCTTATTTTGTGTTTGTAACGAGTATGTATATGTAACACCTCAAACATGAAGAAAATTAGCTCCCATAAGAATAAGTCACTCATGAAAGACCCAAAGAACAGAAAGGAAAAATATTAAAGTTTTAAGCAAAAACAAGGGACTTAGTCAATTGAGTACCCTAACAAGTGATTTCAAGTAGTTCAAAGACCTTTTAAAAATGATTAGAAAGCCTTTTAAAAATGGTTGGAAAGGAAAAAGTAAATGAAAAGAGCAAAAAAGTCATTTTTATCAATTATCAAAAATCTTTTCGATTTGTAATTTCTTATCTAGAAGGAATCTCAAGATTCAAAATAAGGGGAAATGATAAAAAAAAAACAATGAGGAATTTGTAGAAAAATAATAATAAAATATTCTAAAAGTGGAAAATTACCAAAATACCCCTGAAAGAATGGATAATTAGAGAAATGCCACTCTAATTAGAATCAGAGCATCTACCGTGACCATCCGAGAAAAATCCTTCGAACTCAAATTTCAACCATTAGATCTCCTCCAAAATTTGATATGATCTAGAACGAACATGCACGGATCATCACATCCAACGATTAGTATTCAAAGCCAAGGTCGGTAAAGCTATGATCGGAGTTGATATCTCTGAAAAATTATCCAGAAAGTTCGATCTCTAAATAACGAAGATTCTAGAGCTCTCAATGTAGGTTTAAGCTCCTCCTATAAAGTCTGAAGTAGGAGCAACAATACGGAATAAGAATTGAGAAAGGTTGATCCCCTAATCGTAGACAATAAGCGTTTAGATTATGGGCCTCCTACTCTCAGATTTCTTCCAAATTCGAGAGCAATCCTCCACCATTTCTCTTCAAACTTATTCCTACAGTTTCTCAACAAGATTACCCACAAGTTCTATGGAGGAATAAAGTGTTGAAAGTGCCTAGAAACCATTCCCCCAATTCAATCCGCCATTGAAGAACTTCAAGAAAAACTTGAAAATCCAATCCGAGGATACATGATGACTCGTCGAGCAAAAATGGTTCCAATCAGTTTCTGCACCTCCAAGGAATGCTTCCATAGAAGACCACGAAGAAAAATAACCTCAAGAGCGTGTTGAATTAAAGGAAATAGGTTTCGAAATTAAATTAGGGATAAGAGTCGAATTCCTATCTACGATCTCTTTTCTTTCAAATTAAGGATTCCTGTAGCTTCAGAGGAAGAAGTTGAGTATGAAGGTGTTAATATAACACATGCGGAAGCAATTTGAATCTTAGAAACTTTTAGAATCTCAATTATAGTAAATAACTAGCATGTAAATAAGTATTAAAACTTAATGAGTTTGAATCTAACCTTTTGTAGTTCAAATTCCTTTTTCCTCACGAACCGGTTTCGAACCACCACTAGTGTCTTCTCCACTATCTTCCGGCCTTAGAATGAGATTGTGGAATCCAGTGAATGACTAAACTTGGGAGAGATTTTGTATATACGAGGAGAGTGTTTGTGAGAGGTTTTTCTCAAGGTTTTTCTCCAATAAGAAGACCTTTCATGTATTATGATCACTCTATTTATAGAGTCATGTTTGCATGATCATGCAAATTTGAGATCACCAAATTTTGGCACTCAAAATTTCACTCAAATGTTTGGGATTATGTGACAAGTATGCATGCTTGAGTTAACCAAATTTTGACACTCAAAATTCCACTCAAATTTGTGGGGTTTATTTGACAAGCATGCAAGTTTGGTTGAACCAAATTTTGACACCTCAAAATTCCACTAACATGGATTTTTCCGTTAAATGAAGGCAACATGTTGACTTTCTTCATATTGATTTAATAATCAATTTGAATTATTAATTTCAAATAAAGTAATATTAAATGATTAATTAAATTATTTAATTAATATTTAATATTAATTCAAATGACAATCCCAATTAATTCCGGCTCATATTTGATTAAGATATTAAATCTTATTTAAATATCTCAGATTCTCTCTTTTTGTTTAATTCGTAAATAAAACAAAAATGCGCTTAAATATATAGTATATATGTAGTGCAGTCTCCCTAATTTGAATTCGAAGACTTCGAACTCACTCGTCACACTGTTCTATGGTTTA
Organism: Cucurbita maxima; assembly: GCF_002738345.1. Lineage (NCBI taxonomy): Eukaryota > Viridiplantae > Streptophyta > Magnoliopsida > Cucurbitales > Cucurbitaceae > Cucurbita > Cucurbita maxima. The sequence continues at coordinate 4,395 of NW_019272801.1, forward strand.
GTCCGATATGAGCTAGCAGAGGGACCTAATGGACCTATACATCATGGGCTCCAATGATCCAAGATTAACCGGTTAAACTCATTAATCTTGTTAACCAACATTCGTTAACTACTAGGACATTCCACTATAGCCTAGTAGTTGCACTCCCCTCACTATAGATATATTTTTGTCCATTTGATATAACCATGATTAGTAAGTCGATCCTTCACAGGTTGTTTGTAACTAGAGCTGGGTCAATTTACCGTTTTACCCCTGAAGTTACTTCTTGTTTCTTATGTCTCACTGATCCTCTAATGAACAATTGGTTTTTGGTCCAACCAGTAAATCGGATCCCTCTCAGGCCAATGAGAGGGTGGGACCCCTTGTTCAAGACCTGAGTCAGTGTTTAAGAGAACTACCTCTCTTCTATCCCTAAAAGTGGGTAGGAGTGAATTCCATCTTGCACCCTATGTCCCCAGCCATTTACCCTCTTACCCCTTAAATGGGAGGCCTATTGAGTCGGAAAACTTGAGTCACTCTCACCCATGCAAATCTAAGGATAATTCCGAATAAACAGAAGTTCATGGTTAGCTCAGGATTAAGATCGAGTTACCTAGGTCATCGAATGAAAAGAAAATCAGTCTCAACAGTAAACGACATTAAAAAGTGAGAGTGATTTTCTTCATGGTCTGATCTTATGCAATACTCATTACATAGGACATCCTCATTCACTTGTCTGCACATGTACAATTTAGTGATCAAATTGTTTATATCATATACAAAAGTGGGTCGCATCCATAGTGTCCCTAGAATAAGGTACTCAGTCTTATCCTTATATTATAGATCATTTTCACTATATACTTGAACTTGATCAACTCTTATGTGTCTACATATAGTTCAAGTAATCATACTATAGCCCGAGTGTTCTTAGTTTATTGGATTTAGATTAATGATCGTAAAGTTCACTTTATTCAATAACAATCTTTACTGAATAAACAACAATTATAACTTGATTGAAAATAGAATATGTTTTTGTTTACAAACTTGAGTTTTAGGACATAAAACCCAACAAACTCCCACTTGGACTAAAACTCTAGTGGGGTTTTATAATGTTGAGTAGAGAGAAAGACATAAATACAATAAACTAGGGCATCACATACTCATGCCTTTTCTCCCACTTACCCTAGATTACATAACTCGTAGTCCTAGATTCACTAGGTGCCCTTCATACACTTTAGCCGTGAGGGGCTCTGAAAATGGATCAGCAATGTTGTGCTCTGAAGCTATCTGTGTGACGATCACATCTCCTCGTTGCACAATCTCCCTTATGAGATGATATTTGCGCTCAATATGTTTTCCTCGCTTATAAATTCTTGGTTCTTTCGAATTTGCAACTGCTCCACTGTTATCACAATAAAGATTGACGGGAAGATGCATATTTGGAACGACTTCCAAATCAGTTAAGAACTTCCTAAGCCATACAGATTCTTTCGCTGCTTCACAAGCAATTGAATGTGTTAATATAACACATGCGTTAGAAATTTGGATCTTAGGCACTTTTAGAACCTCAATTATAGTAACTAACTAGCATGTTCATAAGTATTAAAACTTAATGAGTTTGAATACTAACCTTTTGTAGTTCAAATTTCTTTTTCCTAACGAACCGATTTCGAACCACCACTAGTGTCTTCTCCACTATCCTTCGGCCTTAGAACGAGATTGTGGAATCCGGTGAGTGACTTATACTTGGGAAAAATTTTGTATATATGAAGAGAGTGTTTGTGAACGGTTTTTCTCAAGGTTTTTCACCAACAAGAACCACCTTCCATGTACCATGATCACTCTATTTATAGAGTCATGTTTGCATGTTCATGCAAATTTGAGATCACCAAATTTTGACACTCAAAATTCCACTCAAATTTGTGGGATTTATTTGAAAAACATTCAAGTTTGGTTCAACCAAATTTTGACACCTTAAAACTCCACTAACATGGATTTTTCCATAAAATGAAGTCACTATTTTGACTTTCTTCATTTTGATTCAACAATCAATTTGAATTATTAATTTCAAATTAAAGTAATATTAAATGATTAATTAAACTATTTAATTAATATTTAATATTAATTCAAATGTCAATCCCAATTTAATTCCGACATATATTTGATTAAGATATTTAAATCTTATTTAAATATCTCAGATTCTCTATTTTTGTTTAATTCGTAAATAAAACAAAAATGCGGTTAACCCATGACATTATGTATAAATCTAGGTTCATCAATAATCCATGTAATAAGTACCTATTATTATGTGAATAACATGCTAAATAATTTGCTAGGATCCATACCCATAAGTAACCATTATCTGCCATTACGATGTGTACAAAAAGGCCTCTATTCCTCTTTAGGTAGGATGTCCTGCAATATGTATCATGAGCTGGATGTTATGATAGGCCTACATTTCCCATCAGCTAAACGAGATGTCCTGCACCACGATTTACCAGTAGGATTACATGATTATGACGACACTACTCATGTGCTCATGGGGAGAAAATTGAAGGTTATTTTAGGGGAAGGTTTTCAGGATCAGTATATGATACATGACACGATGATCTCTTAGTTTTAAGATCCTAAAAACATAACAAGAAGTTAATATCCTAGCTTAAGGTCGCGGTTAAAAACCTACTAGTAGGCTACTTACTAAGTTTTACTCACTCCATGTTTATCATTTGTTTTTCAAGTAACTAAGAGTTGGTCGTGGATGAGAGCAGACTTTGGAGTGTGGGCCATGGACTAACCTCTGTTTTTAAAATAGTATTTTTTGTTCTTCTTTTGAGTCTTCTTCTTATTTTGTGTTTGTAACGAGTTTGTATATGTAACACCCCAAACATGAAGAAAATAAGCTCCCATAAGAATAAGCCACTCATGAAAGACCCAAAGGGTAGAAAGGAAAAAAATTAAAGTTTTAAGCAAGAACAAGGGACTTAGTCAATTAAGTACCCTAACAAGTGATTTCAACTATTGGAAAGGAAAAAGTAAATGAAAAGGGCAAAAAAGTCATTTTATCAATTATCAAAAATCTTTCCGGATTTGTAATTCCTTATCTAGAAGGAATCTGAAGATTCAAAATAAGGGGAAAATGATCAAAAAAACAATGAGAAATTTGTAGAAAAATTATAGATTTTTCGAGAAAAATAATAATAAAATATTCAAAAAGTGGAAAATTACCAAAATACCCCTAAAAGAAAGGATAATTAGAGAAATGCCACTCTAATTAGAATCAGAGCATCTATGGTGACCATCCGAGCAAAATCCTTCAAACTCAAATCTCAATCATTGGATCTCCTCCAAAATTTGATATGATCTCAATGAACATGCACGAATCATCACATCCTCTAGCTTTAGAGGAAGAAGTTGAGTAAACTTGATGAAGGAATCGAGAGCTGAAACGTCGTAGAACAAGCTATCCAAGAGATCGAAAATCTGGTGTTCTGAGTGAGTTGCATACTGAGTACGATTTCTAGAAATTAAAGTCCTAGACTTAAAGACATTCCTCTAAAACAATTTCTCAGTCTGAAGAAAGAATATGAAAAAGGTTCAATAAAGAAATAGGGTCTTGAAACCCCTAGAATCGGCTACCCAATAGAAAAATCCTTTGTTTTTTCTCCAGCGATAAATCACATTTTGGATGAACTTTGGAAGCGAATATCTTAGGCTACGATCTACGAGAAGGTATCAAATCAATCCCTAACCCTTCCTTGTAACACTCATCTTTAACTTTCACGAAGAAATCAAGGAGAGAAATGCTGTAAATGTGGCTGTACAGGCCGACTTTCAGATGGCGGCGATGTGAAAAATGCAAGTCAACTCAAAATTTGACCTTTTCTCGGGTTTTCTCAATTTTAACCCCATTCCAGACCGATTCTCATAAAAACATCATGGTTTCAAAAACTAGACACAATAAGGAGTGCATGGAAGGAAATTTGAAGTAATTCAGATACTGGAAGCTCAAGAATAGAGGTCCCAAACGTCAGCGACGAGGCAAGTAGCCCCCTTGGACTCTTTGTTAAGAAATACTTGTAGAAATCGCTTGGATTTTCATATGAACCCTAAACCATGTATGAATTAAGGATATATGAAATAAAAAACCCAAAGAACCCTGAGTTAAGACTTTGAACCGATCAAATAGCTCGAGATTTAAGTAACGTTAAAATAACCGATCAAATAGCTCGATTCTTACAACAAAGTCTAATTGAGTCTCCCTCTATTAGGAGATAGCTTCGAATCAAATTCTTTAGTTTGGACAATGGTTGCATTGTTTTAGTCAAACAACCGAGACTAGTGTATTTTCAACAGTATAAACATTTTGTACGTGTATTTTCTTACATATTAACAATTGTATACAAATAATAACTAAATTTATGAGTAAAAGTTTGGATGGAGTTTTATTAAATAGGTAATCTTAAATTATATCTAAAAATATATAAGATTTTTTTTTTTATATACATTTACGAGAACAAATCAAAGAATACAACTACTATCTCGAACGGTAAAGAATTTAATTCCAACCTATTCTAATGGACAACCGCTTTATTCGACTTTATTGTAAGATTTCATTTCCTCTATTTAAGTAGCGTTCAACTACAACTATAAGTATCAAATTCTTAAGTATTCATGAACAAAATCGGCCTAACAATGTCTCTTGGAACAATTTACCAAAGGTGTTAGAATGAGCCGGGTGGAAGGGTTGCCTTTAGATGCTTTAGTACCAATTAAATATCTCAATATCCTAGTAGTGCAAAATGCAGGAAGGTTCGTAATTGAAAAGAATAACGAGAATAGTGAACATCGTGTCATCAACAAGCGTGTGGTGAATGGTCTAGTTAGTATGACTAGAGAACATCGTCCTCGCAAAATTTATATTATTGTGATAGAAGTTATAAATAACGATGATATTCCTTGGTCTTTTATTACAAAGGTGCAGATTTTTTTTTTGTGCATGTGATATATCAATCGCCACATACTTATAAGCTCTCATCTTTTAAAGAAGTTATTGAGTTTCTTGTCCCCAAGTAGCAATGTAACTACTAGAATGCTATCCCTACTTATAATAAGCCCTCTCTCTCTCTCGAAATATATGTGTGTGTTTGTGGTGTATTACTCTCTTTTATTAATGAAATATGGCATAAGTCATAATCTTTTCTATCCCTCCCTTCCTTATAGCTATGTAAAGAAAATGAAGATTATAAGTAAAAGTGTACAAATAATTTGTTCTTTTTGAACTTAAAATACTTATAATTTAATTTATCTTTGTTATCAACAATAATTATCAAACGGTATATAATTTTGTCCAAGTAAGGTCGCTACTCATTCCCTATATGATATCATAACACAAAATCGAGCGGAAGGGTTAACGATAAAATGATAACAAAAACCCATTCGTCGAACTAACTATAAAGGAAGGGTCGGTTGGAAACCATGTCTATACTTCTTTGCTTTAATCACACGTAACTAAAGATATATAAGAACAACAGAATATGGCATGCCAGTCAAAACATAAAAAAATTTCTTGCCATGTTATAGTTAATGAATATGGTATGCACAAAGATCCGACGTCACACTTCTTGATTGGAGACCAATACAGTGAGCTAAGGTCGTCCATACCGTCCTTTGGTCGAATTATGTCAAGCAAATGTTGCAGCAAGCAAAGAGTTTTTAATAAGTTCGCTATTGCAAAGAGCTTGGTTTAAGGCACAAATGTCTCTGATATGAAAGGCGCACCAATTCAATGAGATTTAAGTAACCATGAATAAGACACATGATACAACTTGTAAACGAAAAAATGCCCATGACTCTTGTTATTTTCTTCCACTACAAACCTTCTAGCCTCGTGCACTTTTTT
>NW_019272801.1:10365-10755 GCF_002738345.1 Cucurbita maxima
ACTTTAAAATTCGATATTTATAGTTGAACGCTACTTAAATTGATGAAGTGAAATCTTACAATAGAGGTTAATAAATCATTTGTCTATTAGAAGGGAGCTTGAAATTAAATTCTTTATAGTTGGGATAGGGATGTTTTAGTCCAACCAAGTATACTTTTTAATTTTAAAATAAATTAATTTTTTTAGTTTAAAATAAATTTATTTTTTAGTTTTAATTTTATTCAAAATAAATTAAATTTGATGTGGTGTTATGTATTTTAATAAAATTAACAGTAACTTAATCAACAAAAATTTGTATTTTTTTTAAAATTATAAGCTAAATTAATAAAAATACCATTGAACTTTGCACTTTATCTAAAAAAAATTACTCATAATTTTTTTTTTTTTTTT
>NW_019272801.1:10765-11469 GCF_002738345.1 Cucurbita maxima
TTTCAAAAAAAAAAAAAAAGGCTTCAAAACTACTCTTTAACTTTCAAAAGTGTTTAAAAAAAGATAGATTAGGAGAAAATTGTGTTAATGGGGAGAAAATTAAAGGTTTTCAAGATCAGTATAAAATCCTGAAAACATAACAAGACGTAATATCCTAGCTTAAGGTCGCCATTAAGAACCTACTAGTAGGCTACTTACTATGTTTTACTCACTCCATGTTCATCATTTTTTTTCAAGTAACTAAGAGTTGGTCGTGGATGAGAGCGGACTTTGGAGTGTGGGTCATAGACTAACCTCTGTTTTTAATCTAGTATTTTTTTTCATCTTTTGAGTCTACTTCTTATTTTGTGTTTGTAATGAGTATGTATATGTAACACCCCAAAAATGAAGGAAATTAGCTCCCATACGAATAAGCTACTCATCAAAGACCAAAGGATAGAAAGGAAAAATTTAAAGTATTAAGCAAGATTAAGGAACTTAGTCAAGTTACTCCGTGCCTAACAAGTGATTTCAAGGAGTTAAAAGGCCTTTTGAAAAGGATTAGAAAAGAAAAAGTAAATGAAGAGGGCAAAAAAAACAGTCATTTTATCAATTATCAAGAATCTTTACCGATTTGTAATTCCTTATCTAGAAGGAATCTCAAGATTCAAAATAAGGGGAAAATGATAAAAAAGCGATTAGGAATTTGTAGAAAAATTATGGAT
>NW_019272802.1:0-11358 GCF_002738345.1 Cucurbita maxima
AGAGGAAGAGTCAGAAGAAGGGGTAGAGAAATTTTAGCACCAAAAAGAATTGAGAGGTAGTACCAGTATGAGAGAGAAAAAGAAAAAGGAGTCGAGGGAGTAAAGCTAAAAATTCCAACTTTCTTTATGAGATCTGATCCAGTGGAGTATTTGCAATATGAGAGACAAATTGAGCATGTCTTCGATTGCAACAATTTCAGTGAAGAAAGAAAGTTGAAGCTTGCTATGGATGAATTTTGTGATTATGCCATTATATGGTGAACATCTTTGAAATCAGAGTGGAGGAGAAACTATGAAGAACCAATTGAAACTTGGGAGAAATTGAAGACATTAATGAGAAAAAGGTACATTCCTAAGCATTATTCTCGAGTACTCAAGCAAAAACTCTACTTTACAATACAGATCCAAAAGTGTTGAAGAATATTACAAAGAAATGTAGACCCTTATGAATAGAGCATGTATTGATGAAGATGAAGAAGATAAAATGACTAGATTTCTTGGTGGGTTAAACTGACAACTTGCTCATTAAGTTGATAGGCAAGCGTACTTTGATATGCAAGAATTGTTACACCTTGCTCAAAGGGCAAATAGCTTGGGAGAAGGAGAACTTCAAGAGGTATGGTATTTCAAAGTCTACTACTTTTAACACTTGGAAAAAGAATGCAAATATTGAAAAGATAGATTTCAAAGTTGGAGGTAAGTATGATCTTGACAAAAAGAACAAAGATGAGACCTCCAAGGGTAAAGAGAAAGCGGAGGAATATAAGAAGATTCGAGAAAGAAATAGAGACATCAAATGTTAGAAATGTCAAGAAATTGGTCATCTTAGTCGTGATTGTCATAACAAGAGAGTCATGATCCTCAAGAATGGACAAGTAGTCATAGAGAGTGAGGAAAGTGACCATGATGAGCTAGTTGAAAAGAAAATCCAGGAGAATGAGGAGGAACTAAAAGAGGACCAATTTATGGCTTTATATAGCCTAAAAAATGAAACTATTAAAGGCATTCCAAGAGTTGTAACCTTCATACTTTATGGTCATAATTAGCCATTAGGTAAATGTAACCTAAAGTAAATAAAATGTCTTAAAATACAATAACTCTAAATTACTCTAAATTGTAACTCACCCAAAATTTATAACAATCATACTTCATTCTTCTTCAATGTGACATGAATTACACATCTTTTGATAATTTTGACAATCTTTTCTTTACATCTTCGTTGAAGTATATTGTATGATTGATGTCTTTTGGTTCATATCACAAGGTTTTTAGTCAAGGGGACTCCTTGTAGTTTTGTAATTTATAGTGAAAGCTGCACCAATGTCGTAAGTACAATGCTGATCAAAAGGTTGCTAATTCCAACCCAACACCATCCTAAACCTTACAAGCTTCAATGGCTCAATGACAGTGGAACAATGAAGATAACTTCTCAAGGTTTAATATCTTCTACTTTAGAAAAATATAAAGATGAAGTTCTTTGTGATGTTTTACCGATGCATGCAGGAGACATATTGCTTGGCCGACCATGGAAATTTGACAGGAGGGTTATGTATGATGGCTATTTGAATCAGTATTCTTTTGTAAAAGATGGTAGAAAAACCACTCTTGTACCTTTGAGTTCTGCAAATGTATTTGCCGATCAATTAAAGTTAGAAGAAAAAAAGAAAGAGTTTAAGGAAAAAGAGTTGAAAGAAAAACAAGAGTTAGTGAAAAAATAGAGAAAAGTCAAAGAAAAAACCATAGTGAAAAAAGGAAAGATTGTTTGGCAAGAGTTGGAGAGGTTAGAAGGGCAATATTGTCACAAAAAACCATCTTTATACTTGTGTACAAGGAAGGATGTTTGGTCTCTAATGATAACAATTTGTCTTTGCCTAGTATGTTTCAATCTCTTTTACAGGAATTTGATTACGTATTCCAAGATGAAGTCTCTAAAGTACTACCTCCCATTAGAGGTATTCAACATAAAATAGACTTCATTTCAGGGGCAATAATTCCTAATAGGCAAGCTTATATAGCCAACCCAACTGAGACTTAAGAAATTTGAAGGCAAGTAGAGAAGCTTATGGAGAAGGGCTATATACGAGAGAGTTTGAGTCCATGTTCTGTACCAGCCTTATTGGTGCCAAAGAAAGATGGAACGTGGCGCATGTGTGTGGATTTTAGAGCCATCAACAAAATCACGGTAAAGTATCGACATCCTATTCCTAGGCTAGACGATATGCTTGATGAATTGCATGGTTCATGTTTATTTACAAAGATTGACTTGAAATCTGGATATCATCAAATTAGAATGCATGTAGGAGACGAATGGAAAACCGCGTTCAAAACAAAGTTTTGATTGTATGAATGACTTGTTATGCCTTTTGGGTTAACTAATGCTCCTAGTACATTAATGCACTTAATGAATCACATTTTGAGAGAATATTTAGGAAAGCATGTTGTTGTGTATTTTGACGATATTTTAATTTATTCAAAGACCTTGCATGAGCATGTGGAACATGTTAAGTTAGTTTTGATTACATAGAAAAGAGAAACTTTATGCTAATTTTAATAAGTGTAGTTTTTGCATGGAAAAAGTTAACTTTCTTGGGTTCATAGTTGGTAAAAATGGAGTAGAAGTAGATGAAGAGAGTTAAAGCAATCAGAGATTGGGCAACACCACAAATGCAAGTGACATTCATAGTTTTCATGGGTTAGCTAGCTTCTATAGGAGATTTATAAAATATTTAGGCACCATAGGGGAAATGGGGAAATGTGCAAGAGAATGCATTTAATGAGCTTAAGAATAAATTAACGAATGCATCATTACTTGTCTTGCCTAACTTTAATAAAACTTTTGAAATTGAGTGTGATGCAAGTGGTTTGAGCATAGGTGCTGTTTTGATGCAAGATGGCAAACCCGTAATGTATTTTAGTGAAAAACTAAATGGGGCAGCATTGAACTATCCTACTTATGATAAAGAATTATTTGTTTTAGTTTGCACATTGCAAGTGTGGCAACACTACTTATGGCCTAGAGAATTTGTGATCCACTTTGATCATGAAAGCTTGAAGTATCTTAATAGTCAAAGCAAACTGAACCGTAGGCATGCAAAGTGGGTGGAGTTTATTGAAACATTTTTGTATGTCATCAAATATAAGCAATGTAAGAATAATGTGGTAGCTAATGCATTATCTAGAAGGTACAATCTTTTTACTTCTCTCAGTGCAAAAATTCTTGGATTTGAGCATATTAAAGAGTTATATCAAGATGACCATGACTTTGGAATTATTTATGCATCTTGTCTTACAAAAATAGCTGTAGATGATTATTATGTGTTTCATGAATTCTTATTTAAGAAAAGTAAGCTTTGTATTCCTAAATGCTCTATTAGAGATTTTCTTGTAAAACAAGCACATGATGGTGGCTTAATGGGACATTTTGGGATTAATAAAACTTATAATATGTTGCATGAACACTTCTTTTGGCCGAAACTGAAGCATGATGTTCATAAGTTTTGTAGTCAGTGCTTTAAATGCAAAGAAGTTAAATCTAGATCACAACCAAATGGATTGTACACTCCTTTGAATGTACCTAATGAACCTTCAACTAATATATCTATGGATTTTGTTCTTGGTTTACCGCACACTAAAAATGGTGAAGATAGTATATTTGTTGTGGTAGACAGATTTAGTAAGATGACTCATTTTATTGCATGTAACAAGACGGACGATGCAAAACATGTGGCTGACTTATTTTTTAGGGAAGTAGTAAGATTACATGGAATCCCTAGAATAATTGTTAGTGATAGGGATGCTAAATTACTAAGTCACTTTTGGAAAGTATTGTGGGGTAAATTGGGTACCAAATTGTTGTTTTCAACTACATGTCATCCTCAGACGGATGGACAAACTGAGGAGGTTAATAGAACATTAGGAGCATTGCTTAGGGCTATTAGTTATAAGAATATTAAGTCTTGGGATGAATGTTTGTCATTTGTAGAGTTTGCATATAATAGAGCAATTCATAGTACAACTCATTGTTCTCCTTTTGAAGTTGTTTATGGATTTAATCCACTTACGCCTCTTGATTTGCTTCCTATTCCTTTTAATATGTTTGGAGTGACGCAGCCACAAGTAAAGCAGACTTGATCAAAACATTGCACAAAGAGGTGAAGGAGAGAATTGAGAACCAAAATTTCAAGGTTGCTTCAAGAATTAACAAAGGATGGAAGGAAATCATTTTTAAACTTGGTGACTGGGTTTGGATACATTTTCGCAAGGAGCGATTCTCATCTCAATGGAAGACAAAGTTACATCTAAGAGGGGATTTAATCCACTTACGCCTCTTGATTTGCTTCCTATTCCTTCTAATATGTTTGTGCGTGACACAGCCACAAGTAAAGCAGACTTGATTAAAACATTGCATAAAGAGGTGAAAGAGAGAATTGAGAACCAAAATTTCAAGGTTGCTTCAAGGATTAACAGAGGACAGAAGGAAATCATTTTTAAACCTGGTGACTGGGTTTGGATACATTTTCGCAAGGAGCGATTCTCATCTCAACGGAAGACAAAGTTACATCCAAGAGGGGATGGCTCTTATCAAGTCCTTAAAAGAATTAATAACAATGCATATAAAATTGATCTTCCCGGAGACTTTTCAGTACATTCTACATTCAATGTTGCTGACTTGAGTTCTTTTGATGTAGGTGATGATTTTTCTGATTTGAGGATGAATTCTTTTGAAGAGGGGAAAAATGATAAGAATCACGGTGTTCCAAATGTTCCACCTGGACCTATTACACGATCGAAGGAGAAGAAGATTCAACAAACATTCATTCTTCATCTACAAAATTGGATCGGATCGGTTCAACCATCATTTGTAGAATTAGAAATTGATACGATTGACGAAGGACAATTGAATATTTGCACGGTTGAAGTTGGAAAACTTTAAAACCTACACGATTGAAGTCCAATAGATTTCAAGTTTATTTCTTTAACCACTCAAATATATCAACGTTTGTTAAAAGATTTTATTGTTTTTTTCATTTTCATTTTGCAATGGTCAAATGGTCAAAATTGACTTCGTCTTTTATGGAGATTAAAGGGGATCGGGATTGAATCCCGGCCACAAACATCTTTTGAAAGAAGACTATAAATACCAACAATATGTTATGTAAAAATCAGATTCGTAGATGAATGTAATTCAGATCTCAAATTGAGATGTTTTCCTTGGAAATCCGAACATCATATTTGTCATTTCTAAGTTTCAAGCAATTCTTGTGGTAGAATTACACCCGAGCCATTCAATCAAGCCTTGATAAAGTTAGATTGTGGAGTGACTAAATTTAGAACAAGGTTTTCAAATCTTGCTTCTAGATCTATGATCGAAGATCTAGAAGCAAGATTTAGAAACCTTTTTCTAAATCAAGTCACTCCGCAATCAAACTTAATCAAGGCTTGATTGAATGGCTCGGATGCAATTCTACCACAAGAATTGCTTGAAACTTAGAAATGACAAATATGATGTTCCAATTTCTAAGAAAACGTCTAAATTTGAGATCTCAATTTCATTCATCCACGAATTTGATTTTTACATAACAATTTCTTGATATTTATACTCCCCATAAATGATGTTTGTGGCCATGGTTTAATCTCGACCCCCTTAAATCACCACGAAAGACGAAGTCAATTTGACCATTTGACAATTCCAAACATTATGAAATTAAAAATAATAAAGTTTTCCACCCAACTTTGATATTTTTAAGTGGCTAAGGAGACAGACATTCTTGATTCTAATCATATTTAGTCCACTAGAAATCTATGGACCTTATCAAGATTCTGCACACGCTATCGCGTCTTAATCTTATCAAGATTCTCTAGTGCTTGCGAAGCACATGTCGCTCTTACCAATTATAATTTCCTACGCAATGGAAAGCATAGAAAACGACATACATACGAAATTTTATCATAGGGGCATTTTGGTAATTTCTTCCATCATGCATAACATACTCATCCATATTGCTCAATTTGTATTTTAATCATGCATATAATACATAAAAGACATACATACAATACATACTCATAAAAAAAGCTTTTTCGAGGTCGTTAACATGTACTTTTGACCACCTAAGTTAAGGAATGCTCGCATGCTATCATGTCCTAGCGATCTCTACAAGTCAAGACAAAAATCCATCACATAACTTTACATGGAAAGATGTAACATTTCATACCTATCATACCATAACATATACCATCACAATATATCATATCATAAACATGTCACTTATTACTTGTCTCGTACCATAACATATTTCATATTATTTTCATATCATATCACAATGTGTGTGTATATATATATATTTATCTGTCATTCAGGTGTTGTATCATAATTATATCGTATCGTAAAAACTTCATGGTCATATCGTTCCCTAATTTATCACAGCCTTAACATTCTTATACCTATCACAGTGATATTGTTTCATGAACGTACCTTAGTCATATCGTTACAGGAACGTATCCTAACGCTATCATTCTATCAATCTATCATAATCCTATCTCTTTTTACCATAACCTAACCAAATACTTTTATCAATCGATTTTGACCATATCGTTTTTATCAATCTATCCTATCCATAGCACTTCTATACGTAACCTAACCTTAACGTTACATCAACATATCTTACTCCTATCATTACATTACGTTCAGTGCATCCTTTTCGCATGCTATCTCAAACATATCATTGAACACATCGTACCATAAGTATTAACATAAAATTCACATATTATAACTGTAACGGATTAGATTAAAAAAAGGGGGGATCGTTGGCAGAACTGAAAACTCTGGCGAACGCCGGAGTTTTCGCTCGCACTCGACCCACAAAGGGCGGTCGAAGGCTGGGATGCCACAGAACTCGACCCCGACCTTTAGCCACCCTAAAATGACCTGGAAAGAACAAAAAATAGAGAAAAAAATGAAGAGGAACAGAAAAATTCGACGAAACTCCGGCGAGGCCAAACCATACGAAATCGGTGTCAAAACCTCCCTTTTACGCAACAAAAGTAATCTCATAACCTTTTAAACACATCAAGGGTAGATTTAGACGAATCATATACGTTGAACACCATCGACAAGGGAGACTGAACATTGGATTTCTGAACTTCTCCAGATCCGAGAGTGTGAGGCATTTACAAACCAGATCTATACCAAAAATGGGGTTAGGAGGAAGAAGAGACTCGGGAACAGAGGAAAAAGGAGGGAAAAAGGACGTCGAAACAAAGTTAATGAGGAGAGAGAAAAGTCGCCAGAAAAATGCGCAGGCAATCGGGTGAAGAAGATGAAGCCCGCAACCCGAAGATCTACCCAATCACCTCAGGTCAGCCCAGTTGATAAGATAAGGAATCACTACAAGAGGAGTAAGATTCAGATTACCTTGTTGATAGAATATCTTAAGGCAAGAACATTGTTTGAGATTCGAATCACTCCACCAGCAAGATCGATCTTGTCTAGCTTGAATGATTCTTGTTGATCAAATATCTCAACGCAAGAAAACTTGTTTATGATTCAAATCACTCCATAAGCAAGATTGATCATGTCGAGCTTGAATGATTCTACATGCAACCTAAACAACATAGAATTGCAAATAAACTTAGCCAATGGCTAAAGAAGAGCACAAATGCTTGTTTTACTATATTTTCCAAATCTGCTTACAAATACAACATACAAAGCTTTATATAGCCTAAAAAATTAAACTATTAAAGACATTCCAAGAGTTGTAACATTCATACTTTATGGCCATAATTAGCCATTATGTAAATGTAATTGAAATTAAATAAAAAGTCTTAAAATACAATAACTCTAAATTACTCTAAATTGTAACCCACCTAAAATTTACAACAATCAAACTTCATTCTTCTTTCAATGTGGCATGAATTGAAACATCTTTTGATAATTTTGTCAACCTTTTCTTCACATCTTCATTAAAAGTATATTGTATGATTGATGTCTTTTGGTTCATATCACCAGTACTCGACGGCTCCCGCGGCCCAGTCGCTTCAGCCTAAAACGCATAAGCCCAGTTATGGCCCAACCCATAGCCTCGACTCGAGACCCGCAAGCCCAGTCCAACGCCGACACGCCCAGCCCAGCCCACCTACATTTTTCCTTCAGTCGAGCCGACCTGTCACCCGCGATCGACCCAAAACCTACGAACGACACGAGACCCGCGAGCGATCCGATAACCCGCGCCTCGACCCGAGACCCCCGCATACGCGTCGCCCTCTGATTGTGCCACGTGGCACGTCTACAGTGCGGCTCCCCTCGTTCCCAATGAGTAGGATATCGTCAACGTATAACACCAGGAAAGCTACAGTAGAGTTGACTATCCTTTTATAAACACAAGGTTCGTCAACATTTTGTTTAAAGCCATAAGATTTGATCGCAGTATCAAACTTTATTTTCCAGGATCGAGATGCTTGCTTCAACCCATAAATGGATCTTTTAAGCTTGCAAACCCTTTGCTCGTGATCCGATTCAATGAACCCCTCTAGTTGAGCCATATAGATACTCTCTTCAAGATTGCCATTTAGAAGGGTTGTCTTAACATCCATTTGCCAAATTTCATAATCATAAAATGTGGCAATGGACAAGAGTATTCTAATCGATTTAAGCATAGCAACAGGAGAGAAGGTTTCTTCATAGTCCACCCCCTCTCTTTGGGTATAACCCTTTGCTACAAGTCGAGCTTGAAAGGTCTGTACCTTACCGATTTAGTCTCGTTTCCTCTTATAGATCCATTTGCAACTAATAGGTTTTACCCCATCTGGTTGATCTACAAGTTCCCACACTGAATTGGAGTACATTGTGATATGTGGAAATCACTACAAGGGGAGTAAGATTCGGATTACCTTGTTGATCGAATATCTCAAGACAAGAACATTGTTTGAGATTCGAATCACTCCACAAGCAAGATCGATCATGTCTAGCTTGAATGATTCTTGTTGATCCAATATCTCAAGACAAGAACACCTAATTGTGATTCGAATCACTTCACGTGTAAGATTGATCATGTCAAGCTTGAATGATTTTACATGCATATATCCAATGGAAGGACAACGATCGTTATGCTTTGCATGATAGAATTTGAACCTAAGCATGAAGAGCTCAATTAATTTCAAATCTGTCGCATTAACCACTCAAGCACATCAACATTTGTAAAAAAAAACTATGTTTAATTTCATAAATTATGTAAAAGTCAAATGGTCAATTTGACTTATTCTTTGTGGAGATTAAAGGGGATCGGGAATAAATCCCGTCCATAAACATATCGGGATTGAATCCCGGCCACAAACGTCTTTTGTCGGGAGACTATAAATACCCACAATATGTTATGTAAAAATTAGATTCGTTGATGAATGTAATTCAGATCTCAAATTGAGAGGTTTCCCTTAGAAATCCGAGCATCTTATTTGCCATTTCTAAGTTTCAAGCAATTCTTGTGGTAGAATTGCACCTGAGCCATTCAATCAAGCCTTGATCAAGTTATATTGTGGAGTGACTCAATTTAGAACAAGGTTCTAAATCTTGCTTCTAGAGCTTCGATCGTAAGAGGTAATCTAATTCTAGCCTTATCTCTTGGTTGATCCAAATTTCGCATAAGGAGGTGTTAATTACTTTGATTCAAGGGTTCTTGCTAAAATAAAAGCTTTGATCGTTGGGCTGAGGATTAGGGTTGCCTTATCAGTTTGGTATCAGAGCCAGGTTGCATCTTTGTGGCCGACTCTAGAATTGATTTTATCTTTAATTTCCGTTATTGTTTATCGTCTCTTTAAATCTGTCATTTATTTTCTTACTGTCATTTCGAACGTTCTTCATTATCCTTCTACTTTGTTCTCAGTGTCCTGTTAAAGATCATATTTAGATCTTGAAAGAAAAAAAAAAACCTTATCATATTGTCCTTAATATATTCTTATCATTAGTCGATTTGCACGTTTATTTGAAGATCAAATAAATTTCTATTCTCATTCTTTCCTAAAACATATAAATCTGGAATTGTAGTGTTCGATCTTCACAACCATTCTCTTTGGAATTCATTTTTTTTTCAGTGTGCAATTATATCCAAAAATTTCTTTGTCCCTTATTTATTTGTTCATTTCTTGGTTTTATTTTGTTGTTACTACATAATTACCTTGTCTTGATTGTCTTGAATAGCTCGCTACCATCAGAATTGTTGAAACTAATAATAGCTAATAATAGAATTTGAATTAGTTACGGAAGAGAAGGAGGAGGTGAATTCAAATTCATCCACAAAATCATCCACAAATCTCCACAAAAATCTCAACCAATTCCGGGGATCCCCTATAAAAGGACCTCCCTCCCCATCACTCAAATCACTCCTCCTCTCAATCTCAATTCAGTTTTCTGTTGTCACCAACAACTGGTATCAGAGCCATGCCCTAAACTTAGCCGTGCCAATAGATTGAAAAATCCTCGAATGTCGAACAAAGGACTCCAAAAAGAAAAAAGGAGTCAAGCCTCCTCGAAGGTACGAAGGCAGTCAAAAATGACTAAGACTCCAAAAGAGTCGAGCCTCGATTAAGGGGAGGCTTGCTTTGTTCGAGGGGTTTATAAGTGAGGAATACTAACTCCATTGGAATGAGGCCTTTTGGGAAGCCCAAAGCAAAGCCATGAGAGCTTACGCTCAAAGTGGACAATATCATATCATTGTGGAGAGTCGTGTTTGTCTAACATGGTATCAGAGCAATCTTGCAGCAGCAAAAATGGCAGCAGAAAAACAAGTTGAGAACTACGTTCAGCCAGCCATCCCGAGGTTCGACGGTCACTATGATCATTGGGCGATGTTGATGGAAAATTTTCTCAGATCAAAGGAGTTCTTTGATATGGTGGAAATAGGTTATGAAGAGCCAAATGAAGGCGAGGTACTCTCAGCTGATCGACAGCAACTGTTGGCAGCATCGAAATTGAAGGACCTGAAGGTCAAGAACTATTTATTTCAGTCCATTGATAGGACTATCTTGGAAACAATGCTTCAGAAGAAGACATCCAAAGAAATTTGGGACTCTATGAGGAGGAAGTATCAAGGCTCAACGAGAGTAAAACGTGCTCAACTACAGGCAGTTAGGAGAGACTTTGAAATTCTCCAAATGCAAAAGGGAGAAACAGTGAATGATTATATTGGCAAGGTTATAAGTCTTGCAAGTAAAATGAGGATGCATGGTGGTTCAATCATAGATGTTGCGGTCGTAGAAAAGATTTTGCGATCACTAACACCAAAGTTCGATTACATTGTATGTTCTATCGAAGAAGCAAACAATGTCGAGGAAATGCAAATAGATGAACTCCAAAGCTCCCTGTTAGTA
>NW_019272803.1:0-11330 GCF_002738345.1 Cucurbita maxima
TTCCCTATATGATATCATAACACAAAATCGAGCGGAAGGGTTAACGATAAAATGATAACAAAAACCCATTTGTCGAACTAACTATAAAGGAAGGGTTGGTTGGAAACCATGTCTATACTTCTTTGCTTTAATCACACGTAACTAAAGATATATAAGAACAACAGAATATGGCATGCCAGTCAAAACATAAAAAATTTCTTGCCATGTTATAGTTAATGAATATGGTATGCACAAACATCCGACGTCACACTTCATGATTGGAGACCAATACAGTGAGCTAAGGTCGTCCATACCGTCCTTTGGTCGAATTATGTCAAGCAAATGTTGCAGCAAGCAAAGAGTTTTTAATAAGTTTGCTATTGCAAAGAGCTTGGTTTAAGGCACAAATGTCTCTGATGTGAAAGGCGCACCAATTCAATGAGATTTAAGTAACCATGAATAAGACCATGATACAACTTGTAAACGAAAAAATGCCCATGACTCTTGTTATTTTCTTCCACTACAAACCTTCTAGCCTCGTGCACTTTTTTTTCATTAACATCCTTAATTGAAATTAGAATTGAAGGAAACATTTCTCCACAACTTATTATGGAACACCTTCGATAGACAGTTTCAACAGATTTACTTTGTCGAGGAATACTTGAAAATTTGATATTTATAGTTGAACGCTACTTAAATTGATGAAGTGAAATCTTACAATAGAGTAACATAAATCATTTGTCTATTAGAAGGGAGCTTGAAATTAAATTCTTTATAGTTGGGACAAGGGATGTTTTAGTCCAACCAAGTATACTTTTTAATTTTAAAATAAATAATTTTTTTAATTTAAAATAAATTTATTTTTTAGTTTTAATTTTATTCCAAATAAATTAATTTTGATGTGGTGTTATGTGTTTTAATAAAATTAACAGTAACTTAATCAACAAAAATTTGTATTTTTTTTTAAATTATAAGCTAAATTAATAAAAATACCATTGAACTTTGCACTTTATCTAAAAAAAATTACTCATAATTTTTTTTTTTTTTGAAAATACGGTTGAATTTTCAAAAAAAAAAAAGCTTCAAAACTACTCTTTAACTTTCAGAAGTGTTTAAAAAAAGATAGATGAGGAGAAAATTGTGTTCATGGGGAGAAAATTGAAGGTTATTTTAGGGGAAGGTTTTCAAGATCACTATAAGATCCTGAAAACATAACAAAAAGTAATATCCTAGCTTAAGGTCGCCATTAAGAACCTACTAGTAGGCTACTTACTATGTTTTACTCACTCCATGTTTATCATTTTTTTCAAGTAACTAAGAGTTGGTCGTGAATGAGAGCGGACTTTGGAGTGTGGGCCATATACTAACCTCTGTTTTTAATCTAGTATTTTTTTTCATCTTTTGAGTCTACTTCTTATTTTGTGTTTGTAATGAGTATGTATATGTAACACCCCGAAAATGAAGAAAATTAGCTCCCATAAGAATAAGCCACTCATGAAAGACCCAAAGGATAGAAAGGAAAAATTTAAAGTATTAAGCAAGATTAAGGGACTTAGTCAAGTCACTCTGTGCCTAACAAGTGATTTCAAGGAGTTAAAGGCCTTTTGAAAAGGATTGGAAAGGAAAAAGTAAATGAAGAGGGCAAAAAAAAAAGTCATTTTTATCAATTATCAAGAATTTTTACGGATTTGTAATTCCTTATCTAGAAGGAATCTCTAGATTCAAAATAAGGGAAAAATGATAAAAAAGCGATTAGGAATTTGTAGAAAAATTATGGATTGTTCGAGAAAAATAATAATAAAATATTCAAAAAGTGGAATATTACCAAAATACCCCTGGAAGAATGGATAGTTACAGAAATGGCACTCTAATTAGAATCAGAGCATCTATCGTGACCATCCGAGTAAAATCCTTCGAACTCAAATCTCAACCGTCGAATCTCCTCCAAAATTTGATATGATCTAGAACGAACACGCACGGATCATCACATCCAACGACTATTATTCAAAGCCAAGGTCGGTAAGGCTATGATCGGAGTTGATATCTCCGAAAAATTTTTCAAGAAGTTCGATCTCTAAATAACGAAGATTCTGGAGCTCTCAAAGTCGGTTTAAGCATCTCCTATAAAGTTTGAAATAGGAGCAACAATACGGAATAAGAATCGAGAAAGGTCGATCCCCCAATCGAAGGCAATGAACGTTTAGATTATGGGTCTCCTACTCTCAGATTTCTTCCAAATTCGAGAGCAATCCTCCACCATTTCTCTTCAATCTTATTCCTACAGTTTCTCAACAAGATTACCCACAAGTTCTATGAAGGAATAGAGTGCTGAAAATGCCTAGAAACCATTCCCCCAATTCGATCCGCCATTGAAGAACTTCAATAAAAACTTGAAAATCCAATCCGAGGATACATGATGACTCGTCGAGAAAAAATGATTCCAATCAGTTTCTACACCTCCAAGGAATGCTTCCATAAAAGACCACGAAGAAAAATAACCTCGAGAGCATGCCGAATTGAAGGAAATAAGTTTCAAAATTAAATTGGGGATAAGAGTCGAATTCCTATCTACGATCTCTTTTCCTTCAAATTAATGATTCCTCTAGTTTCAGAGGAAGAAGTTTAGTAAACTTGATGAAGGAATCTAGAGCTGAAACGTCATCGAACAAACTACCCACGAGATCGAAATCTTGCGTTTCGAGTGAGTAGCATACCGAGAACGATTTCTAGAAGTTAAGGTCCTACACTCAAAAACGTTCCTCCAAAACCAATTCCTTTAGCTTGAAGATAAGATATGGAAGAGGTTCAATGAAGAAATAGGGCATTGAAACCCCTAGAATCGGCTACCCAATAAGAAATCCTTTGTTTTATCTCCAACGATAAATCAGATTTTGGATGAACTTTGGAAGCGAATATCTTAGGCTACAATCCACGAGAAGGTATCAAATAAATCCCTAGCCCTTTCTTGTAACATCCATCTTTAAGTTTCACGATGAAATAAAGGAGAGAAACATTGTAAATGTGGCTGTACAAGCCGAGTTTCAAATGGCGACGATGCGAAAAATGTGCATCTTTTTCCTGTTTAGAGGAAGAAAACGATGATACGCCCAGTTCAACTGTCCAAGTCAACTCAAAATTTGACCTTTTCTCGAATTTTCTCAATTGTAACCCCATTCCAGACTGATTCTCGTAAAAAAAATTATGGTTTCATAAACTAGACACAATAAGGAGTATGTGGAAGGAAATTTGAAGTAATTCAGATACTGGAAGCTCAGGAATAGAGGTCCCAAACGTCGACGACGAGACAAGTATGCCCCTTTGACTTTTTGTTAAGAAATACTTGTAGAAATCGCTTGGATTTTCATATGAACCCTAAACCAAGTCTGAATTAAGAATATATGAAAGAAAAATCCGAAGAACTGTGAGTTAAGACCCTGAACCAATCAAATAGCTCGAGATTTAAGTAATGTTAAAATAACTCACTATCTGAGCTCCGCTGTCTATCAAATTTTAATACTAAGCATTTATAGGAGGTTGAGGTTAGATATGAAATTTGGTGATCATTGGATAAGGATAAGTAGGTAAACCAAGAAACGGTGTAAAATGACCTTAAGGGGTAAAAACTATATTATTTCAAACCCTCCAGTGTTGCTTCTACTTTGCATGAAAATGCTTCCACTAAATCATGTTACTAACTAGTTGGTTTGGTTCGGTTCAATTCTTGGGTCCACTAGATTGAATCGACCTAGCGCAATTAAGCTCTTGATAATATAAAAATCATAAGTTTCTTAAATTACGTTAACTTAAAAGATTAACCCCTAGTTTTTTTTAGAATGTTTAGCTCTGTGTCTAGTTGATCTCTAAATGCTTAAAAGTATCTAATAAAACTTCTATTTAAGGAACTTTTCTGTATAAGTGATGTAAGACTTCAGGTTTATTATTAAGGACCTATTATCCTACCATAAAACTACCATAAAGGTATAATCGACCTATTATCCTTCCACCAATAGGAGCAAAAGGCAACGTTACTAAGTGAAACTAGTTTCATGTCATTTATTCAACAATAAGGGTGTTAGCATGCATTTGGAAATGAACTCATATTTAAAAAATTTAGATAAAATAGAAAAGAATTGTTATCTCAATGATAATGATACTATGTGAAACTAGCCTCAAGATGCTTCCTTAACTCTTAGGGGCGGTAAACCAACGGTTCCTTCACCCAAGACCCATGGCCCAACTCCCAACATGGAAGGGATAATCTAGAGAATCATTCCAAGAACCCTAACGGATGGGTTACAAACTCACATTATCAAGCTCGACAACAAACAATGTCGCCGGCAAACTTATGAAGACTACATGAAATTATGAATATATTAATGTTGAATTTTTTTAATTTACCGATTTTTAAAATGTTAAATTATGTAAAATTACTGGCAAATAAGAATATTTTAGAGAGCTTTTCCTTTTTATTTAAGATTTTTATATTTAAGAAAAGAGAAAATGAATAAAAATAGGAGACATTTTATAGATTTAGGAATGAAATAAGGGTATTTAAAAAGCTAAAAAACAAGGAGATGAAATATTAATGATATTAATGGGTCAGAGGTTGAAGAAGAGGAGTGAGTGAAAAAAAAAGGGAGATGATTTATGCAACTCACTAATAGTTAGAACCTTATTTTAGAATGTTAAGGGCATTAGTTTTGAAAGTTCATGAATATTTTTGGTACTAGTGGTTTTGTCATATAAGAATGCAACTTATATTAATATTCATACTAAAAAATTACTTTTTTATGTTTAAGTCACGATCCATTTCTGGTGGGTTCTCGAAGCACGGATTTCAAGTTAAAAGAGGTTGAACACAAAGTAAAATGTTTTCTCGAAATAAAAAAAGAATTAAAATATAAATGAACGTATATATTTACAATATATTCAAAATAGAGTTTATAGGCTCATAGTACAAAATATGGGAAAGGTTAAAAAAAATCATTTTAAAACATCAAAAATAGTTTTGGTGGGTGTTGTTGGTCTAGGGCAACTACTGTTAGTTACATGAAAAAGATGGAAAAGATGGAGTGAGTACAAGGCTCAGTAAATAGCCTAATTGTAAGCTTGGAATAAGGTTTGGAATCGATAATTATTCTTATTTCAGTAGCCTAATTGTAAGTTTTTAACCATGTTCATATGGGTGCTTGGATACCACATTCTTTTCTTAATGATAGCTTGGTTCTTGTCCAAGAATAGTGGGTTCTAAGTTGTGGAGGACTTTGGAATAAGGTTTGGAATTTGGAATCAGGTTTGAAATCGGTAATTATTCTTATTTCTTTTCCTTTAGACACTTGGTGGTCGGGAGCAAATCGAACAAATTGTCTGTCCAACCAAATTTGAATTGGTGACCTCTTGATGTGCAATCAAATGCTCTACCACTAAGCTATGAACCCATTTTACATGATTTTAGCCTTAGTGACCCCTTCTACCAAGTGTCAGTCCAAAAGTGTAAAAAGTGTCGGTCGAAAAGAGAAAGGCCCAACCAAGTTCAAACGGGTGACCGGTTAAATTCTCTACCACTGAGCCATAGATCTATTTTGTAGGATTTTAACCTGAGTGACCCCTTAGACATAGTGTCGGTCCAAAAAGTGTAACAAATTTCTATCCAAAATAGAAGGGCCCAACTAGGTTCAAATTGGTGACCTCTTGATCTACAATCAAATGCTCTAACATTGAGCTATGGACCCATTTTGTATGATCTCAACCTTAGTGACCCCTTCTATAGATTATCGGTCCAAAAGTGTCCTTACCGAATCGACTATGGACCAATTTTGTATAAATTGGTGGATTACCTATCGAAAATTAAACACAGGTCGTTAGATTCAAAGTCGAATGTTCTAACCACTACACCATAGAACCACTTGTTAAACTTTATTTTGGCAGCGATTTTGATAAGCGCCAATAACGCTAGATTTTGCAAAGCTAGAGGTCGTAATATCCTTGCAAACTTTCACAAAGAAAGCTAACTTTACGAATTGATTTCAACCAGGAGCATGTTAGAATGATAAATAACTCTTAGATTGAACTTGGAATCTATGATTGTCACTCTTAGATTCCAAGACGACTCACTCAAGAATTAACTTGATCACGACTAATCTAATGAATAGATTTTAACACCAAACCTAAAACAAGGTTTGAAAGAAACATAACACCAAAAGGTTTCAAACACAAAGTTTTTGTATTCCAAAATGTCTTCAAACTTGAATATTACAAGCATTTAAATAGGCTAAAAAGATAATTCAAACATAGTTCATCTACAAACTACCCAAAGCTATTAAATACAAATTGAAGAAAATAAGAAATAACATAAATAATCTTAAATGTAATTGAACTCGGGAAGATAAAAAGTCTTCAAATTACATTCCAATGTCAAGTGATATTTTATTACCACTCAATTCTTTTCTTGATTTATTGTAGTTGAACTTAAAAGTATGACAAATAAGCTGGATTTATTTTAAATTTCCTTTAAAATTTTTGTGCACAAAATACAATGGAAATAATATATTTTTTTTTTACTGTTTTGTAATTTGTATGGTATTATTAGAGGCTTTTCAATGAAATATGATAATTGATTCCCTGTCCTCTTTGACAATTTTAGATACCTCCAATATTTGATGCGTCACGTTTCACTATGAGATCTGCCCTTGGATCAATAAGACTTAAGCAGAGAGTTTATTTGACTAATGATTTGATTTTTTTGGGTTGTAGAGATATCCTTTACAAATCAAAACTTTGTATTATTTTCAAGACACTCATCAAGACATTTGTAAATGTGCCTGATATCTTGAAGGATTTAAGACACGTAATTGAGAGAACCTAAATTTTTTTTGAAGTTGGCTTTTCTAGGATACGTCATCACGAAAGTTTGACACAAACTCAATGGACCATTGGATGGGTTTTATAAGGCTAAAATAAATTTAAAATCCAAGAAAACGGATCTGAGTTTGATATTATTTGATTTTGGCTATGGACACAACTAGCTGATTTCTTTTGATTACATTAATGAATGTATGTAGATGTTTAAAGTGTTGATCTTAATGGTTTTAGAAAATATCAACACATCATCATTATAAACTATTGAAATTTTTTGAAAGGATTGAAAATATCATTCATAATCATCTGAAATTTGGATGGAGTGTTTTTAGCCTAAATTGCATGACGTTCCTCTCATATTTTCTAAATGTGACATTAAATGCTATTTTATATTTGTCCTTTTAGGAAATTAGAATTTTTCAAAATCCCAATTTCATATCGAATTTTATAAAAACATTTGACTCTAAATTCTTTTTATCAAATCATTTTTTTTTTTGGATTGGATATCTTATTTATTCTAAAACCTTATTCAAAGGTTTGTAGTTAATTACGAATATCAGAATTTCTGGTTTCTTTTCAACATGTTGTTAACCTAAAACGTCAGACATGACCACATGCTCTTTAAAGACCTTATCAGCTTCCTCTGCAAAATATCACCAAAAATGTCAGAGTATTTAATGTTTGATGCTTTTTGACTTAACCCTAGGGTTTTATTTACGGTGAACTTGTGATAATTTTTGTCAAATTATATATTTGAATACCTAATACATTAAGATATAATATCTTATTTAAATAATATTAAAATGTCGTAGAATATCATAATATATGTTTAATTAATATGAATCTCATTCAAATTTTAAATATATATTTTTATTTAATGTTTATGATACACGTCAATTATTTTAATATTTAACATATCAAATATGTTAATATGTTTTGATATTATATTTCAAGACTATAGGAACTTACTCAGAGGACTTGAGAGTTACGTTGGCCCACAATGCATCTCATGGACGATGCAAAACTATGGTGGCGCTCGAAGGTGAATTGTATAAAAAACTAGTCATGCACCAAAAAATCATGGGAAGACCATTGATGGAATTGAAGCAATCGACGCTCCCCTGGATGGGTTTCCAATCAAAGACCTAATGTTTGATGTTGACTCTTTTGAAGAAAGAGCCACACGATCGAAGAACAAGAAACGTGGCAGTAGCTCTGAGAACTCTATCACACACAAAAAAAATTGTGTCGAAGAGTTAGACATTACACAGAAGATATGGCTTTCATCGAGGATTCCCGAGTTTGATTCTCGACAATGAAATTTTATTTTCTTATTTCTTTTATTTTATAGTTTCATATTTAAACTTTACCTAGGTTTGAGAAGCACTATAATGGATGAGTTCAATAGTATCTTAAATTCAAAAGACTCTTATGAACTTGGTTTGAGAGTCACTATAATGATAAGTTCAATAGTATCTTAGATGATATAAAAAATGGGTCATGCACCAAAAACTCATGGGAAGACCATTGATGGAATCGATGCAATCGACGCTCCCTTGGATGGGTTTCCAATTAAAGACCTAATGTTTGATGTTGACTCTTTTGAAGAAAAAGTCACACGATCGAACACCTCGAAATGTCGCGATAGCTCAAAGAACTCTACCATACAACCTGAGAGTTGAGGGCTACAGGAACTTTCTCATACGACCTGAGAGTTACGTTAGCCGCAATGCATCTCATGGACGATGCAAAACTATGATAGTGCTCGAAGGTGAATGGTATAAAAAAGGGTCATGCACCATATAGCTCATGGGAAGATCGTTGATGGAATCGATGCAATCGACTCTCCCCTGGATGGGTTGCCAATCAAAGACCTAACATTTGATGTGGACTCTTTTGAAGAAAGAGCCACACAATCGAACAACTCGAAACATCTCGGTAGCTCTGAGAACTCTAACACCGGGAAAGACGTGTCAAAGAGTTAGACATTAAGCAAAAGATCATGCTAAAACTCTTCAACGATCTGACAAAAGACTTCAGGACATCTACACCAAAACTCCATTGTCGTTTAGCGATTATGATATCTGGCTTTCATCGAGCAGACGTGGGTTCGATTCTCGACAATGGAATATTATTTTCTTATTTCATTTTATTTTACAGTTTCTATCATAGATTAAAAAGACTTTTATGAACTTGGTACCTTTGTTAGAGTTATGTTATAGATATTTGGTTCAATGTTAATAACTGGGGTTGAGGTGATTCAAATGATTAATGCGATAATCTAGTCGTTTTCGAGGTCTCTCTTGTTGAACGACATCATGGTTGAGATGAAATGTTAATAACTGGGGTTGAGGTGATTCAAATGGTTAATGCGATA
The DNA here is from genome assembly GCF_002738345.1 of Cucurbita maxima. NCBI lineage: Eukaryota > Viridiplantae > Streptophyta > Magnoliopsida > Cucurbitales > Cucurbitaceae > Cucurbita > Cucurbita maxima. The sequence continues at coordinate 9,215 of NW_019272803.1, forward strand.
ATCCAGTCGTTTTCGAGGTCTCTCTTGTTGAACTACATCATGGTTGAGATGAGCACCCGAGTGAGTTTGACAAGTTGGGCTATAGAGAACCACCCCTCAAGCCAAGTTCATGTGGGCTTAACAAACTTAAAATCCAAGAACACAACCCCTTAAATGGAAACTGGGATGCTAAGGAATTAAAAAGCTTTGTTTTTGACGTAGAACAATACTTGAAGGTTACTGGAACTTGCTCATAGGACCTAAGAGTTACGTTGGTCGCAATGCATCTCATGGACGATGCAAAACTATGGTAGCGCTCGAAGGTGATTGGTAAAAAAAAGGGTCATGCACCATAAACTCATAGGAAGACTATTGATGGAATCGAAGCAATCGACGCTCCTCTGGATGGGTTGCCAATCAAAGACCCGATGTTTGATGTTGACCCTTTTGAAGAAAGAGCCACACGATCGAAGAGCTCAAAAAGTCTCGGTAACTCTGAGAATTCTATCACACACATGAAAGGACGTGTCGAAGAGTTAGACATTACCCAAAACATCATAGTAAAACTTTTTAGCAATTAGACAAAAGACTCCAAGACAAATACACTTAAAATTCATAATTGTCCAACGGTTTGGATATTTGGATTTCACATAGGAGATTCTGGTTTGATTCTCTGAAATGGAATATTATTTTCTTATTTCTTTTTATTTTATAGTTTCATCTTTTGTCACCAATTATATTTAAACTTTACCTAAGTTTGAGAGGCACTTTAATGGTCAAGTTCAATAGTATCTTAGATTAAAAAACTTTTATGAACATTGTACCTATGTTAGTGTTTTGTTATAGATATTTGTTTCAATTTCAACAAGTGGGGTTGAGGTGATTCAAATGGTTAATGCGATAATCCATCTATTTTTGAGGTCTCCCTTGTTGAACGGCATCATGGTTGAGATGAGCACCCGAGTGAGTTTGACAAGGAGACCCGAATTTAAACTTTACCTACGTTTGAGAGGCACTAGAATGGTCAAGTTCAATGGTATTTTAGATTAAAAAAACTTTTATGAACTTTGTACCTTTGTGAGTGTTACTTTGTACCTTTGTTTGTATTACTTTGTACCTTTGTTAGTGCTATGTTATAGACATTTGGTCAAGTTCAACAAGTGGGGTTGATGTGATTCAAATGGTTAATGTTACTTTATTTGATTCAAATTGTTAATGTGATAATCGAGTTGAACAGTTACCAGTTATTTCCAAGGTCTCTCTTCTTGAACGCCAACAAGGCTGAAATGATTGAGATGAGCACCCGATTGAGTTTGACAAAATTGAAATAAAATCAAATAAAATCACTCAAACAAATCAAACAAATTGAAAAAAAATTAGCCTTATGACACTTCCTTCAACTCGAAGGGGTGGTAAACCAAGGATTCTTTCGCCCAAGACCCATGATCCAACTCCCAACATGGAAATGATAAGTTATAAAATCATTCCAAGAACCTCAATGGATTCATTACAAACTCACATTACCAATCTCGACAACCGGACGTGTCGCTGCCGTTAGAAGAATGACTGCAACAGAGCCATCATGGGGATAGAAGATCTCGTTCAAGGACGATAGACCAACCGTAATCTTCAGCCCAACAAGCCAAGCTTTTGTAGAAGCAAGAATCTTTAATTGAAGAAATTAACACCTTATACAAAATTTGGATAAACCAAGAGATAAAGCTAGAATTAGATTATGAGATCCAAGAGTGAGAAGCAAGATTTGAAACCTTTTTCTAAATTGAGTCAGTCCACAATCAAACTTGATCAAGGCTTAATTAAATATCTCAGATGCAATCTACCACAAGAATTGGATGAAACTTAAAAACGACAAAGATATGCTCAGATTTCTATAAGAGGGAACCTCTCAACTTGAGAGATCAATTTCATTGATCACAAATATGCTTTTACATAATAATTTGTGGGTATTTATAGTCTCCCCACAAAAAAAGTTAGTGCCCGTGATTTAACCTCGATCCCTTTAAATCTCCACAGAAGACGAAGTCAATTTGAGCATTACAAACTTTATGAAATTAAAATAATAAATAAAGTTTTCTAACCACTATGAAATGATGCTTGCAACTTCATCCGCTACTTC
>NW_019272804.1:0-257 GCF_002738345.1 Cucurbita maxima
GATTGCTGCTTTATACACTCCGTTTCTTCCATTTTGAATCATCAGGCCTAATCATTCCCCACAAAAGTTTTGGAAAACATTCACAGTTACTCGTTTTTTATAGCACGTGTTTCAAAAGCCCACGTTCAAGGTTTACGAAACAGTGTTTCAATTTTAAGCACATTTTTCTTGCTTTATACACTCCGTTTCGTCTACCCTCTATTAGAAATCATCATGCCTAATCATTCGCCATAAAAGTTTTGAGAAACATGGATAGT
>NW_019272804.1:622-11388 GCF_002738345.1 Cucurbita maxima
TAATCATTCGCCATAAAAGTTTTGAGAAACATGGATAGTTACTTAGTTTTTTTAGCACGTTTTTCAAACGTCCCGGTTTAGGGTTTGCGAATTAGGGTTACGATTTCAAGCACTATTTTACTGCTTTATACACTCTCTTTCTTCGACATTCTTTTGTAAAGAATCATGCTTAATCACAACCCAAAAAAGTTTCTTAAAATATGGACTGTTACTCGTTTTTTTTATCACGTGAAGGTTTGACGTTTGTGAATTAGGCTTTCGATTTAAAGAAATTTATTGCTGCTTCCTCCGTTTCTTCCATTTTAAATCATCTGGCCTAATCATTCCCCACAAAAGTTTTGGAAAACATTCACAGTTACTCGTTTTTTATAGCACGTGTTTCAAAAGCCCACGTTCGGGGTTTACGAAACAGGGTTTCAATTTTAAGCACATTTTTCCTGCTTTATACACTCCGTTTCTTCGACCCTCTATTGTAAATCATCATGCCTAATCATTCGCCATAAAAGTTTTGAGAAACATGGATAGTTACTCGGTTTTTTTAGCACGTTTTTCAAACGTCTCGGTTTGGGGTTTGCGAATTAGGGTTACGATTTCAAGCACTATTTTACTGCTTTATACACTCTCTTTCTTCGACATTCTTTTGTAAAAAATCATGCTTAATCACTCCCCATAAAAGTTTCTTAAAATATGGACTGTTACTCGGTTTTTTTAGCACGTGTCGGTTTGGCGTTTGTGAATTAGGCTTTCGATTTTAAGAAATTTATTGCTGCTTTATACACTCCGTTTCTTCCATTTTAAATCATCAGGCCTAATCATTCCCCACAAAAGTTTTGGAAAACATTCACAGTTACTCGTTTTTTATAGCACGTGTTTCAAAAGCCCACGTTCGGGGTTTACGAAACAGGGTTTCAATTTTAAGCACATTTTTCCTGCTTTATACACTCCGTTTCTTCGACCCTCTATTAGAAATCATCATGCCTAATCATTCGCCATAAAAGTTTTGAGAAACATGGATAGTTACTCGGTTTTTTTAGCACGTTTTTCAAACGTCCCGGTTTGGGGTTTGCGAATTAGGGTTACGATTTCAAGCACTATTTTACTGCTTTATACACTCTCTTTCTTCGACATTCTTTTGTAAAAAATCATGCTTAATCACTCCCCATAAAAGTTTCTTAAAATATGGACTGTTACTCGGTTTTTTTAGCACGTGTCGGTTTGGCGTTTGTGAATTAGGCTTTCGATTTTAAGAAATTTATTGCTGCTTTATACACTCCGTTTCTTCCATTTTAAATCATCAGGCCTAATCATTCCCCACAAAAGTTTTGGAAAACATTCACAGTTACTCGTTTTTTATAGCACGTGTTTCAAAAGCCCACGTTCGGGGTTTACGAAACAGGGTTTCAATTTTAAGCACATTTTTCCTGCTTTATACACTCCGTTTCTTCGACCCTCTATTAGAAATCATCATGCCTAATCATTCGCCATAAAAGTTTTGAGAAACATGGATAGTTACTCGGTTTTTTTAGCACGTTTTTCAAACGTCCCGGTTTGGGGTTTGCGAATTAGGGTTACGATTTCAAGCACTATTTTACTGCTTTATACACTCTCTTTCTTCGACATTCTTTTGTAAAAAATCATGCTTAATCACTCCCCATAAAAGTTTCTTAAAATATGGACTGTTACTCGGTTTTTTTAGCACGTGTCGGTTTGGCGTTTGTGAATTAGGCTTTCGATTTTAAGAAATTTATTGCTGCTTTATACACTCCGTTTCTTCCATTTTAAATCATCAGGCCTAATCATTCCCCACAAAAGTTTTGGAAAACATTCACAGTTACTCGTTTTTTATAGCACGTGTTTCAAAAGCCCACGTTCGGGGTTTACGAAACAGGGTTTCAATTTTAAGCACATTTTTCCTGCTTTATACACTCCGTTTCTTCGACCCTCTATTAGAAATCATCATGCCTAATCATTCGCCATAAAAGTTTTGAGAAACATGGATAGTTACTCGGTTTTTTTAGCACGTTTTTCAAACGTCCCGGTTTGGGGTTTGCGAATTAGGGTTACGATTTCAAGCACTATTTTACTGCTTTATACACTCTCTTTCTTCGACATTCTTTTGTAAAAAATCATGCTTAATCACTCCCCATAAAAGTTTCTTAAAATATGGACTGTTACTCGGTTTTTTTAGCACGTGTCGGTTTGGCGTTTGTGAATTAGGCTTTCGATTTTAAGAAATTTATTGCTGCTTTATACACTCCGTTTCTTCCATTTTAAATCATCAGGCCTAATCATTCCCCACAAAAGTTTTGGAAAACATTCACAGTTACTCGTTTTTTATAGCACGTGTTTCAAAAGCCCACGTTCGGGGTTTACGAAACAGGGTTTCAATTTTAAGCACATTTTTCCTGCTTTATACACTCCGTTTCTTCGACCCTCTATTAGAAATCATCATGCCTAATCATTCGCCATAAAAGTTTTGAGAAACATGGATAGTTACTCGGTTTTTTTAGCACGTTTTTCAAACGTCCCGGTTTGGGGTTTGCGAATTAGGGTTACGATTTCAAGCACTATTTTACTGCTTTATACACTCTCTTTCTTCGACATTCTTTTGTAAAAAATCATGCTTAATCACTCCCCATAAAAGTTTCTTAAAATATGGACTGTTACTCGGTTTTTTTAGCACGTGTCGGTTTGGCGTTTGTGAATTAGGCTTTCGATTTTAAGAAATTTATTGCTGCTTTATACACTCCGTTTCTTCCATTTTAAATCATCAGGCCTAATCATTCCCCACAAAAGTTTTGGAAAACATTCACAGTTACTCGTTTTTTATAGCACGTGTTTCAAAAGCCCACGTTCGGGGTTTACGAAACAGGGTTTCAATTTTAAGCACATTTTTCCTGCTTTATACACTCCGTTTCTTCGACCCTCTATTAGAAATCATCATGCCTAATCATTCGCCATAAAAGTTTTGAGAAACATGGATAGTTACTCGGTTTTTTTAGCACGTTTTTCAAACGTCCCGGTTTGGGGTTTGCGAATTAGGGTTACGATTTCAAGCACTATTTTACTGCTTTATACACTCTCTTTCTTCGACATTCTTTTGTAAAAAATCATGCTTAATCACTCCCCATAAAAGTTTCTTAAAATATGGACTGTTACTCGGTTTTTTTAGCACGTGTCGGTTTGGCGTTTGTGAATTAGGCTTTCGATTTTAAGAAATTTATTGCTGCTTTATACACTCCGTTTCTTCCATTTTAAATCATCAGGCCTAATCATTCCCCACAAAAGTTTTGGAAAACATTCACAGTTACTCGTTTTTTATAGCACGTGTTTCAAAAGCCCACGTTCGGGGTTTACGAAACAGGGTTTCAATTTTAAGCACATTTTTCCTGCTTTATACACTCCGTTTCTTCGACCCTCTATTAGAAATCATCATGCCTAATCATTCGCCATAAAAGTTTTGAGAAACATGGATAGTTACTCGGTTTTTTTAGCACGTTTTTCAAACGTCCCGGTTTGGGGTTTGCGAATTAGGGTTACGATTTCAAGCACTATTTTACTGCTTTATACACTCTCTTTCTTCGACATTCTTTTGTAAAAAATCATGCTTAATCACTCCCCATAAAAGTTTCTTAAAATATGGACTGTTACTCGGTTTTTTTAGCACGTGTCGGTTTGGCGTTTGTGAATTAGGCTTTCGATTTTAAGAAATTTATTGCTGCTTTATACACTCCGTTTCTTCCATTTTAAATCATCAGGCCTAATCATTCCCCACAAAAGTTTTGGAAAACATTCACAGTTACTCGTTTTTTATAGCACGTGTTTCAAAAGCCCACGTTCGGGGTTTACGAAACAGGGTTTCAATTTTAAGCACATTTTTCCTGCTTTATACACTCCGTTTCTTCGACCCTCTATTAGAAATCATCATGCCTAATCATTCGCCATAAAAGTTTTGAGAAACATGGATAGTTACTCGGTTTTTTTAGCACGTTTTTCAAACGTCCCGGTTTGGGGTTTGCGAATTAGGGTTACGATTTCAAGCACTATTTTACTGCTTTATACACTCTCTTTCTTCGACATTCTTTTGTAAAAAATCATGCTTAATCACTCCCCATAAAAGTTTCTTAAAATATGGACTGTTACTCGGTTTTTTTAGCACGTGTCGGTTTGGCGTTTGTGAATTAGGCTTTCGATTTTAAGAAATTTATTGCTGCTTTATACACTCCGTTTCTTCCATTTTAAATCATCAGGCCTAATCATTCCCCACAAAAGTTTTGGAAAACATTCACAGTTACTCGTTTTTTATAGCACGTGTTTCAAAAGCCCACGTTCGGGGTTTACGAAACAGGGTTTCAATTTTAAGCACATTTTTCCTGCTTTATACACTCCGTTTCTTCGACCCTCTATTAGAAATCATCATGCCTAATCATTCGCCATAAAAGTTTTGAGAAACATGGATAGTTACTCGGTTTTTTTAGCACGTTTTTCAAACGTCCCGGTTTGGGGTTTGCGAATTAGGGTTACGATTTCAAGCACTATTTTACTGCTTTATACACTCTCTTTCTTCGACATTCTTTTGTAAAAAATCATGCTTAATCACTCCCCATAAAAGTTTCTTAAAATATGGACTGTTACTCGGTTTTTTTAGCACGTGTCGGTTTGGCGTTTGTGAATTAGGCTTTCGATTTTAAGAAATTTATTGCTGCTTTATACACTCCGTTTCTTCCATTTTAAATCATCAGGCCTAATCATTCCCCACAAAAGTTTTGGAAAACATTCACAGTTACTCGTTTTTTATAGCACGTGTTTCAAAAGCCCACGTTCGGGGTTTACGAAACAGGGTTTCAATTTTAAGCACATTTTTCCTGCTTTATACACTCCGTTTCTTCGACCCTCTATTAGAAATCATCATGCCTAATCATTCGCCATAAAAGTTTTGAGAAACATGGATAGTTACTCGGTTTTTTTAGCACGTTTTTCAAACGTCCCGGTTTGGGGTTTGCGAATTAGGGTTACGATTTCAAGCACTATTTTACTGCTTTATACACTCTGTTTCTTCGACATTCTTTTGTAAAAAATCATGCTTAATCACTCCCCATAAAAGTTTCTTAAAATATGGACTGTTACTCGGTTTTTTTAGCACGTGTCGGTTTGGCGTTTGTGAATTAGGCTTTCGATTTTAAGAAATTTATTGCTGCTTTATACACTCCGTTTCTTCCATTTTAAATCATCAGGCCTAATCATTCCCCACAAAAGTTTTGGAAAACATTCACAGTTACTCGTTTTTTATAGCACGTGTTTCAAAAGCCCACGTTCGGGGTTTACGAAACAGGGTTTCAATTTTAAGCACATTTTTCCTGCTTTATACACTCCGTTTCTTCGACCCTCTATTAGAAATCATCATGCCTAATCATTCGCCATAAAAGTTTTGAGAAACATGGACAGTCACACGGTTTTTTTAGCACGTTTTTCAAACGTTCCGGTTTCGGGTTTGCGAATTAGGGTTACGATTTCCAGCACTATTTTACTGCTTTATACACTCTGTTTCTTCGACATTCTTTTGTAAAAAATCATGCTTAATCACTCCCCATAAAAGTTTCTTAAAATATGGACTGTTACTCGGTTTTTTTAGCACTTGTCGGTTTGGCGTTTGTGAATTAGGCTTTCGATTTTAAGAAATTTATTGCTGCTTCATAAACTCCGTTTCTTAAATTTTAAATCATCTGGCCTAATCATTCCCCACAAAAGTTTGGAAAACATTCACAGTTACTCGTTTTTTATAGCACGTGTTTCAAAAGCCCACGTTCGGGGTTTACGAAACAGGGTTTCAATTTTAAGCACATTTTTCCTGCTTTATACACTCCGTTTCTTCGACCCTCTATTAGAAATCATCATGCCTAATCATTCGCCATAAAAGTTTTGAGAAACATGGATAGTTACTCGGTTTTTTTAGCACGTTTTTCAAACGCCTCGGTTTGGGGTTTGCGAATTAGGGTTACGATTTCAAGCACTATTTATCTTCTTTATACACTCTGTTTCTTCGACATTCTTTTGTAAAAAATCATGCTTAATCACTCCCCATAAAAGTTTCTTAAAATATGGACTGTTACTCGGTTTTTTTAGCACTTGTGGGTTTGGCGTTTGTGAATTAGGCTTTCGATTTTAAGAAATTTATTGCTGCTTCATAAACTCCGTTTCTTAAATTTTAAATCATCTGGCCTAATCATTCCCCACAAAAGTTTGGAAAACATTCACAGTTACTCGTTTTTTATAGCACGTGTTTCAAAAGCCCACGTTCGGGGTTTAGGAAACAGGGTTTCAATTTTAAGCACATTTCTCCTGCTTTATACACTCCGTTTCTTCGACCCTCTATTAGAAATCATCATGCCTAATCATTTGCCATAAAAGTTTTGAGAAACATGGACAGTTACTCGGTTTTTTTAGCACGTTTTTCAAACGTCTCGGTTTGGGGTTTGCGAATTAGGGTTACGATTTCAAGCACTATTTTACTGCTTTATACACTCTGTTTCTTCGACATTCTTTTGTAAAAAATCATGCTTAATCACTCCCCATAAAAGTTTCTTAAAATATGGACTGTTACTCGGTTTTTTTAGCACTTGTCGGTTTGGCGTTTGTGAATTAGGCTTTCGATTTTAAGAAATTTATTGCTGCTTTATACACTCCGTTTCTTCCATTTTAAATCATCAGGCCTAATCATTCCCCACAAAAGTTTTGGAAAACATTCACAGTTACTCGTTTTTTATAGCACGTGTTTCAAAAGCCCACGTTCGGGGTTTACGAAACAGGGTTTCAATTTTAAGCACATTTTTCCTGCTTTATACACTCCGTTTCTTCGACCCTCTATTAGAAATCATCATGCCTAATCATTCGCCATAAAAGTTTTGAGAAACATGGATAGTTACTCGGTTTTTTTAGCACGTTTTTCAAACGTCCCGGTTTGGGGTTTGCGAATTAGGGTTACGATTTCAAGCACTATTTTACTGCTTTATACACTCTGTTTCTTCGACATTCTTTTGTAAAAAATCATGCTTAATCACTCCCCATAAAAGTTTCTTAAAATATGGACTGTTACTCGGTTTTTTTAGCACGTGTCGGTTTGGCGTTTGTGAATTAGGCTTTCGATTTTAAGAAATTTATTGCTGCTTTATACACTCCGTTTCTTCCATTTTAAATCATCAGGCCTAATCATTCCCCACAAAAGTTTTGGAAAACATTCACAGTTACTCGTTTTTTATAGCACGTGTTTCAAAAGCCCACGTTCGGGGTTTACGAAACAGGGTTACAATTTTAAGCACATTTTTCCTGCTTTATACACTCCGTTTCTTCGACCCTCTATTAGAAATCATCATGCCTAATCATTCGCCATAAAAGTTTTGAGAAACATGGATAGTTACTCGGTTTTTTTAGCACGTTTTTCAAACGTCTCGGTTTGGGGTTTGCGAATTAGGGTTACGATTTCAAGCACTATTTATCTTCTTTATACACTCTCTTTCTTCGACATTCTTTTGTAAAAAATCATGCTTAATCACTCCCCATAACAGTTTCTTAAAATCTGGACTGTTACTCGGTTTTTTTAGCACTTGTTGTTTTGGCGTTTGTGAATTAGGCGTTCGATTTTAAGAAATTTATTGCTGCTTCATAAACTCCGTTTCTTAAATTTTAAATCATCTGGCCTAATCATTCCCCACAAAAGTTTGGAAAACATTCACAGTTACTCGTTTTTTATAGCACGTGTTTCAAAAGCCCACGTTCGGGGTTTACGAAACAGGGTTTCAATTTTAAGCACATTTTTCCTGCTTTATACACTCCGTTACTTCGACCCTCTATTAGAAATCATCATGCCTAATCATTCGCCATAAAAGTTTTGAGAAACATGGACAGTCACACGGTTTTTTTAACACGTTTTTCAAACGTCCCGGTTTGGGGTTTGCGAATTAGGGATGGACAGTCACACGGTTTTTTTAACACGTTTTTCAAACGTCCCGGTTTGGGGTTTGCGAATTAGGGTTACGATTTCAAGCACTATTTATCTTCTTTATACACTCTGTTTCTTCGACATTCTTTTGTAAAAAATCATGCTTAATCACTCCCCATAAAAGTTTCTTAAAATATGGACTGTTACTCGGTTTTTTTAGAACTTGTCGGTTTGGCGTTTGTGAATTAGGCTTTCGATTTTAAGAAATTTATTGCTGCTTCATAAACTCCGTTTCTTAAATTTTAAATCATCTGGCCTAATCATTCCCCACAAAAGTTTGGAAAACATTCACAGTTACTCGTTTTTTATAGCACGTCTTTCAAAAGCCCACGTTCGGGGTTTACGAAACAGGGTTTCCATTTTAAGCACATTTTTCCTGCTTTATACACTCCGTTTCTTCGACCCTCTATTAGAAATCATCATGCCTAATCATTCGCCATAAAAGTTTTGAGAAACTTGGATAGTTACTCGGTTTTTTTAGCACGTTTTTCAAACGTCTCGGTTTGGGGTTTGCGAATTAGGGTTACGATTTCAAGCACTATTCTACTGCTTTATACACTCTGTTTCTTCGACATTCTTTTGTAAAAAATCATGCTTAATCACTCCCCATAACAGTTTCTTAAAATCTGGACTGTTACTCGGTTTTTTTAGCACTTGTCGTTTTGGCGTTTGTGAATTAGGCGTTCGATTTTAAGAAATTTATTGCTGCTTCATAAACTCCGTTTCTTAAATTTTAAATCATCTGGCCTAATCATTCCCCACAAAAGTTTGGAAAACATTCACAGTTACTCGTTTTTTATAGCACGTGTTTCAAAAGCCCACGTTCGGGGTTTACGAAACAGGGTTTCAATTTTAAGCACATTTTTCATGCTTTATACACTCCGTTTCTTCGACCCTCTATTAGAAATCATCATGCCTAATCATTCGCCATAAAAGTTTTGAGAAACATGGACAGTCACACGGTTTTTTTAGCACGTTTTACAAACGTTCCGGTTTGGGGTTTGCGAATTAGGGTTACGATTTCAAGCACTATTTTACTGCTTTATACACTCTGTTTCTTCGACATTCTTTTGTAAAAAATCATGCTTAATCACTCCCCATAAAAGTTTCTTAAAATATGGACTGTTACTCGGTTTTTTTAGCACTTGTCGGTTTGGCGTTTGTGAATTAGGCTTTCGATTTTAAGAAATTTATTGCTGCTTCATAAACTCCGTTTCTTAAATTTTAAATCATCTGGCCTAATCATTCCCCACAAAAGTTTGGAAAACATTCACAGTTACTCGTTTTTTATAGCACGTGTTTCAAAAGCCCACGTTCGGGGTTTACGAAACAGGGTTTCAATTTTAAGCACATTTTTCCTGCTATATACACTCCGTTTCTTCGACCCTCTATTAGAAATCATCATGCCTAATCATTCGCCATAAAAGTTTTGAGAAACATGAATAGTTACTCGGTTTTTTAGCACGTTTTTCAAACGTCTCGGTTTGGGGTTTGCGAATTAGGGTTACGATTTCAAGCACTATTTATCTTCTTTATACACTCTGTTTCTTCGACATTCTTTTGTAAAAAATCATGCTTAATCACTCCCCATAAAAGTTTCTTAAAATATGGACTGTTACTCGGTTTTTTTAGCACGTGTCGGTTTGGCGTTTGTGAATTAGGCTTTCGATTTTAAGAAATTTATTGCTGCTTCATAAACTCCGTTTCTTAAATTTTAAATCATCTGGCCTAATCATTCCCCACAAAAGTTTGGAAAACATTCACAGTTACTCGTTTTTTATAGCACGTGTTTCAAAAGCCCACGTTCGGGGTTTACGAAACGGGGTTTCAATTTTAAGCACATTTTTCCTGCTTTATACACTCCGTTTCTTCGACCCTCTATTAGAAATCATCATGCCTAATCATTCGCCATAAAAGTTTTGAGAAACATGGACAGTCACTCGGTTTTTTTAGCACGTTTTTCAAACGTTCCGGTTTGGGGTTTGCGAATTAGGGTTACGATTTCAAGCACTATTTTACTGCTTTATACACTCTGTTTCTTCGACATTCTTTTGTAAAAAATCATGCTTAATCACTCCCCATAAAAGTTTCTTAAAATATGGACTGTTACTCGGTTTTTTTAGTACGTGTCGGTTTGGCGTTTGTGAATTAGGCTTTCGATTTTAAGAAATTTATTGCTGCTTCATAAACTCCATTTCTTAAATTTTAAATCATCTGGCCTAATCATTCCCCACAAAAGTTTGGAAAACATTCACAGTTACTCGTTTTTTATAGCACGTGTTTCAAAAGCCCACGTTCGGGGTTTACGAAACAGGGTTTCAATTTTAAGCACATTTTTCCTGCTTTATACACTCCGTTTCTTCGACCCTCTATTAGAAATCATCATGCCTAATCATTCGCCATAAAAGTTTTGAGAAACATGGATAGTTACTCGGTTTTTTTAGCACGTTTTTCAAACGTCTCGGTTTGGGGTTTGCGAATTAGGGTTACGATTTAAAGCACTATTTATCTTCTTTATACACTCTGTTTCTTCGACATTCTTTTGTAAAAAATCATGCTTAATCACTCCCCATAAAAGTTTCTTAAAATATGGACTGTTACTCGGTTTTTTTAGCACGTGTCGGTTTGGCGTTTGTGAATTAGGCTTTCGATTTTAAGAAATTTATTGCTGCTTCATAAACTCTGTTTCTTCCATTTTAAATCATCAGGCCTAATCATTCCCCACAAAAGTTTGGAAAACATTCACAGTTACTCGTTTTTTATAGCACGT
>NW_019272805.1:0-11456 GCF_002738345.1 Cucurbita maxima
AGTGAGAAATAGAAGAGCACCATTATGGATGGAGATTATGCGAGCAAGGGAGAATTTTCTGATGAAGCTGAGCCCGACAATTCAGTTCTATTAACCTCAACTACAGATTCGACTACCTTTGAAGAAGTTGTTCAAAGTTCAAAATTGTGAGCTACAATGGACTTGGAGATAGAAGCCATCGAACGAAATGAGACTTGGGAGTTGACAGATTTTCCTAGAGGAATGAAGAAGATTGGAGTAAAGTGGGTTTTCAAAATCAAACTCAACGAAAATGGGGAAGTTGACAGTATAAGGCTACGTTTGTAGCACAAAGTTATGCACGACAACATGGTATAGACTATTCCAAGGCATTTGCACTGTGGCTAGGTGGGATAGTATTCGAATGATAATTGCTTTAGCAGCCCGGAATAGTGGGAACGCATATCAGCTTGACGTGAAAAGGGCTTTCTTTTATGGAGAGTTAAAAGAAGCCAACTTTCGAGCAACCACAAGGTTATGAGAAAAAATGTCAAGAATACAAGGTATACAAATTGATGAAGACATTATATGGTCTTAAAGAAGCCCTACGTTCATGATTTAGTCGACTTTAAGAAGACTTTATCGAAGAAGGATTTGAGAGGTGCAATGTGACCTTACTTTATTCTTACAAACAGGAGATAGAGGTAAAATTTTGATTGTTAGTCTATATGTTGACGATCTAGTTTTTACCAGTAATGATGAGAGCATGTTTGTTAAGTTCAAGAATTTTATGAAACTTCAATTTGAAATGACGGATTTTGGAAAAAATGAAATATTTTCTGGGTGTAGAGATTTTACAAAATCTTGAAGACATTTATATTAGTTAGAGAAAGTATGCAAAAGATGTTTTGGACTAATAGTTTGAAAAACCATGTTGTTCCTGCGGTTAGACTCACACCGGATGAATTTAATGTATCTAATTGCAACAAGGTTGGATTTATTGTATGCAGTGTCTCTCATTTTTAAATTCATGGCAAAGAAGATAATTGCAAGTAGAGAGGTGATTTTTGAAGAAAACAAATGTTGGAATTGGGATAAAAATAACGAAGAAGTTAGACTTGATACCCACGAATGGAAAGATAGTAATATAGAAGGAAGCGAACATGATCAAAGTTGGGAAGAATCTGAAGAGGCGGTGATAGTAGAAGAAGAAGAAGGGGAAGCTAATATATCTTCCAATGAGCCATCTAAATCAAATTTTTCAACATCTGAAGAAATCACACCCGAAGTGAGGAATAGAAGAGCACCATTATGTGGGTCCATGTATGTATATGTGGTGTGAATAGAGAAGTACTACACACCAAACTTTACTCGAACTTGAAGTAGAGAATAAAGTCATGATGTCTTATGAAAAGATAGGTCGCACCATGATTGGATGTGATTGCATTTTAATTAAAACCTAACACATTAAACTAATCAACATTTTTACTTATATTCACTATCACATTAAAATTTTCAAAGGTTTTGAAAAAAAAAAATTCAAAATCAAATACATTTTTTTACCTTTCTCTAAAATTTTTACCCAATGTGAACAATAAAAAAAAGTTAGCATTTTAATCATTCATATGTTGCAAATTGGCTCGTACAATATTAAGTTCATTATAAGGGCTTCGCTTTGATTTGATATCCTACCATTCTTAAATATGGTACCCAAGCTTGTTGTAGCCATGATCGAGAGCCCAATAACTCTTAATCTTTGGTCTCGATGTTTATCCATGAGATCATCAACAGTAGTATTTATTTCTCTTTTAATACGACCCAGAGAAGTTAATAAAAGAATCGTTTCGACAACTTTACACTTCAAGAGTAAAAAATTCTACCGATTATATCGTTTGTTTTAACGTTCTTTCTCTCATTACACATTCCACACAATGAAGAAAACGTCCTAACAATTAAGAAGAAAAAGAACCAAGGAAGAGGTGACTATTTTCAAGAGCTGGTCGTATTCTCACCATTAAAGTAGAATGTTTCCCAATCCAAATTGTTCAAAACTCTCTCCTCTTTCGGACACCTTCTCTGTATCCTTAATGTTTTTCCTTCTCACTAACCTCCAAGTTAAAACTAAACCCACCAAAGCTAACCTACTATTCGTTAGCACACTGAATTAGCATAGATCAAACGACCACGTTTACCTACTATGGGTAAGTAAACCTATAATTTTTCTTATAATATTTTAGTTATTTGAAACAATGATCGTACTCATTTCAAAATCTTTTGGAAATATCAAAATAGACTTCAAGAAAGTAACCAATTGTAGGATTGGGTCTAAAAATGTCAAACAGGGTTAAAAACTGGTATCCTTAGTCGAAAGTGCCAAACAAAAGTCATGGAGCAAAGTCGAATAAAATTTTAGGCTCGAGATTGGTTAAGGAAGTCAGAACGTTGGATTTTCGAACCCTCTAAGATTTGAGAGTTTAGGCCCTTACGAACCAAACAACCACCATAAACGGGATTAGGGGGAGAAGGAGACTCAAAAATGGAGGAAAGAGGAGGAAAAAGGATGTCGAAATGGCGTGACTGAGGAGAGAGAGAGAGTCACCGAAAAATTCTCTAGTAATCGGGGTGAGGGAGACGAAGTCCGACCCGAGATCCAACTCACAACCCAAAACCCACAGGAAACCCTAATCGAGGTGAGGTGTCGATAAGATGAAGTCCACCTAGTCGGACCCAAACTCGAATACCTGCAACCTCATTATAGCCAAGCAACCCCATACCTAGTTTGATCTAGTAACATAAAATACAAAGCTTCCGCCCAACAATGCAATCAGATACTCACTAGCAACTAGTCCAATAGTCTGGTTCCTTTGTGCTTGGCCCAAAAACCCACATTCAAACCAAAAAATACGCTGAACACGACCCAACCAATTATCCAATACACAAACCTGTGTGCCCACATGAACATTCAAGACTTGTGCCTCGACCCACTTCGTGACCTGCTCATGTGTGAATATCCCTCAACAACAAGGTCACTACTGCATACACCAGCCCCTTCGGCTCAGCTTCTCATAATTCTAGGCTAAAAAACGATATATTTGGCTCGATTTGACATTTTTAACACAAACCTTTACATTTTTGACCTTTCCGAATCTGATTTTTTTTAATATAGGTCATTATGAGTCAGTGAATAGAGGACCCAGTGGACAGTTTCTCTAAATCCTAAGATGAAGGACAGTTATGTCAAGGACGCCAATGTATTCCAGTAATGAAGGAATTAAGGAGGTTATGTATTCCAATGGTGGGGGAATTAAGAAACGAGATATTGACAAAGGCTGACAACTCATCATTTGCTATGCACTTAGGTAGTACAAAAAATCAGAGTGTCCTTGAGATTCGAGCGTAAGAGTAAACTTGAACAATACTAACTTTTGTAGAAGCTTGAAAAACCATGTCGTGGCCATTTTAAATCTCTAATGTGTTCAATTGATTTCAATAATGATAAGCTAATGTATTTTTATTTTACCTTTATTTGAGTTGTCAGAAGTGGGATCTGAACGCACACCCTCGATCCCGCATTGGTTGGAGAGGAGAATGAAGTACAACTTATAAGAGTCTTTAAACATATCTCTAGTAGACGTGATTTAAAATTGTGCTAACCGCGATATAATAAGAAATATGTTAAGAAATAGAAATAGAAAATAGAATTGGAAAAGTGTATGATCTTGATTCAGGTTTACCACGTTGAAATAGATACAAACTATCAACTAATACCTAAAAATAGAAAAAAATATATAACCAACTAAGTAAATATATAAAATACACGATTAATCAAATTTATATTAAGAACTCCCTAAATATCTCACATATATTCTAACTAATATATCTCTAAAATACACGATTAATCATAATATATCTCTAAAATACACGATTAATCATAATATATCTCTAAAATACACGATTAATCAAATTTATACTAAGAACTCCTTAAATATCTCACATATATTCTAACTAATATATCTCCAAAATATATAACCAACTAAATCTTGTAAATATATAAAATACACGATTAATCAAATTTATACTAAGAACTCCCTAAATATCTCACATATATTCTAACTAATATATCTCCTTAAATATCTCACATATATTCTAACTAATATATCTCCAAAATATATAACCAACTAAATCTTGTAAATATATAAAATACACGATTAATCAAATTTATACTAAGAACTCCCTAAATATCTCACATATATTCTAACTAATATATCTCCAAAATATCCTCTTAATACTCCCCTCAAGTTGGAGACCTAAATATCTCACATATATTCTAACTAATATATCTCCAAAATATATAACCAACTAAATCTTGTAAATATATAAAATACACGATTAATCAAATTTATACTAAGAACTCCCTAAATATCTCACATATATTCTAACTAATATATCTCCAAAATATCCTCTTAATACTCCCCCTCGAGTTGGAGAGTGTATGTCGATCACACCCAACTTGTCCTTTATCACACCCAACTTGTCCTTCAAAACGTCACTTCCCAGAGCTTTAAACTTTTCTCGAACTATATGACAATCTATTTCAATGTGTTTCGTACGTTCGTGAAAAACTGGATTGGCTGCTATATGTATTGCTGTTTGATTATCACAATATAATAATGTTGGTTCGGACAGTGGAACATTCAAGTCTTGAATAATGTATCTTAACCAAGTTAACTCTAAACAAGTATTTGCCATAGCTCGATACTCGGCTTCTGCTGATGATCTGGACACATTAGTCTGCTTTTTAGACTTCCAAGAAATAATTGAATTTCCAAGGAAAATGCAGAACCCAGAAATAGACCGTCTGGAAGTTCGACAACCACCCCAGTCAGAGTCGCAATATGCTTGTAATCTTAAATTGTTTTCAGATGGCAGTAGGAGTCCTTGACCAGGAGTGCCTTTGATGTACCTCAGAACTCGAAGAGCTGCCTCCCAATGTGGTTTTCTTGGTTCATGCATAAATTGGCTAAGCATACGAATTGAATAAGCTATGTCAGGCCTAGTGACAGTCAAATATATTAATCTGCCAATCAACCGTCTGTATTTACTTGGATCATTCAATTTCTCTCCTTCAGTTAAAGAAAGTTTCAGATTTTGCTCCATAGGAAATTTGTCTGGACGTGCTCGTGTAAGGCCTGTGTCTTGAAGGATGTCTAGAGCATACTTCCTTTGAGACATAAAAATTCCTTTTCTAGACCGAGAAAATTCAATGCCTAGAAAATATTTCAAATTTCCTAAATCTTTGATAAGAAATTTCTGGAGTAAACTAGTCTTGAGATATTGCATTTCTTTGAGATCATTGCCTGTCAACAGAATATCATCAACATAGATTAGAACTGCAGTGAAAGAAGTACCTTTACTCTTGGTAAACAAAGAGTAGTCTGCTTTGGACTGAGTGTAGCCTGCATTTTGTATAGTTGTAGAAAATATGGAGAACCAATTGCGAGAAGCCTGTTTTAATCCATAAAGAGATTTATGGAGCCGACATACTGTATTCTCCCCCTGTCGGCGAAGACCTGGTGGTAAAGACATATAAACTTCCTCGTCTAGATTACCATGGAGAAAGGCATTTTGAACATCCAACTGATGGGTGAACCATTTTCGAGCAGCAGCAACAGTGAGTAAGCAACGAAGTGTAGTAAGTTTTGCTGTAGGGGAAAATGTTTCTGTGTAATCAATACCTTCAACCTGAGTGTATCCCTTTGCTACAAGTCGAGCTTTATAACGTTCAACAGAACCATCAGAGTTGTATTTAATTTTGTACACCCAGCGACAACCAATAGCTTTATGACCAGGTGGTAGAGGAACGAGAGACCATGTATGATTACGTTCCAAAGCTGCAATTTCATCATTCATAGCCTGCTGCCATAAAGGGTCGCCAACTGCCTCGTCATAGGTTTTAGGTTCTGTCTGGGATGTAATAAGAGCTAGAAAAGCACGTTGAGTAGGAGAAAAACGAGAGAATGAAAGGTAATGATGAAGGGGATACCTGGTGCCAGTGCCGGGACTTGAGCTAGAGGTTAAATGATTGGCTCCAGAAGACATCTCATAATCCTTATGCCAAGCTGGAGGCTGTTTAGTGCGAGTAGAACGTCGGAGTGGAGCTGATGTATCAGGCGGGATAGGATTGGAATCAGTGGGCAAATCTGGAGAAGGTGGAGGAGACGACGAAGTAGTAGGTGAAGGGATAGGAGGTGAAGGAGGAATGGAAGGTGGAGGATGGGTGCTTAAGTAGGATGGATCATGAAGTGGAACAACAGGAGTCGAAGGAGCTAATGTCGAAGTTTGTGAAGCTGATGAAAAAGGAAAATCATCTTCACAAAATTTAACATCACGGCTGATAAAGAATTTGTGAGATTGCATGTCATACAATTTGTAACCTTTATGACCACAAGGATATCCTACGAAAACACAAGGAATTGCCCGAGGTTCAAATTTTTGCTTAGGATGTACTATAGTTGCATAACATTTACAACCAAAAACTTTAAGATGATGAAATGTAGGTGATCGTTTGTAGAGTGCTTCAAAGGGTGTCTTGTTAGATAACACTGGTGATGGCGTTCTATTTATAAGATAAACAGCCGTTAAAACGCACTCTCCCCAAAAATTAAGTGGAACCTGTGACTGAAAAAGAAGAGACCTAGCTACATTTAGGATATGGCGATGCTTACGTTCTACGACTCCATTTTGTTGTGGAGTATAGACACAAGTGCGCTGAAATTCAATACCACAAGAAGTAAAGAATGGTTGCAAAGATAGGAACTCAGTCCCATTGTCTGATCGAACTATCTTGATAGTAGTATGAAATTGAGTTTGAACAAATTTAACAAAGTTCATTAACAAATGATGTACTTCTGACTTATGTTGCATTAGAAAAACCCAAGTACATCGAGTAAAATCATCAACAATAGTGAGAAAAAAACGCAAACCAGAATGGGTAGGAATTTTATGTGGTCCCCAAACATCACAATGTATCAGATCAAAGGCAGAATGGGTTGTTATTGAACTTCTTGGGAAAGACAACCTAGTTTGTTTTGCTAACGGGCAGATACTACAATTATGAGAATAACTCGCATTATTAAGATGCAATTGATCAGCTAGAAATTTAAAACGAGAAAAAGAAGGATGACCTAGACGTAAATGCCACAAATCAGATGACTGAGATACTTGATGAGCTGAAGATTTGATTGGAGATGAAGAAATATGATAGAGACCTCCAAATTGTTTACCCGAGCCAATCATCTTCCCCGTAGCCAAGTCCTGCATAACACAAGAATCAGGATAGAAGGTGACATAACATTTCAAGTTATTGGTAAGTTTTCTGATCGACATTAGGTTTAAATTGAATGAAGGCACACATAAAACGTTGTTTAACTTAAGGTTAGGGCTAAGAAAAATATTGTCAGTATGTGACACACGTGCTGTCTCTCCATTAGGCAAATTTATTGTAGACATGATGGCAGCCTTTGGATCAGTCATAACAGAAGATTTTGATACTATATGATCCGTAGCTCCACTATCGAGAATCCATGAATTAGAACTCGCAGAGTTAACAGATAATGTAGATATGGGAAACAAACCTGCAACATTGATGTGATTGTCAGAATTACCAGAAGGGTTTTGATTGATTGCAGATAAGGCTTGTGCTATCTGTCGTAATTGCTCAGAAGAAAAATTTGGAATGGAATTAGGTGATTGCTCTTCTGTATTCAACTGTGAAACATCGGCCATATTTGCAGATGATCGGTATCCACGATGATTATGTTGATTGACTTGTCTTGTCCTTGTAGAATTATTTTTCTGTCGACACCGATCTTCTGTATGTCCCCTTCTATCACAAAACATACAATGAAACTTAAGAATTCGACACTCATTGATTGTATGATCACTTTTATTGCAGTGTTCACACGATTTGTCCTTGGCGAATTTTGAATATGTTGTTTTCTTCAGCACTGCTGATGCAATCGAGAAATTCTCAGTAGGTTCAGAGGTTACCTGTCGCTGCATCTCTTCTTGTACAAGTAATGAATAAGCTTGCCTCACATTAGGTAATGGAGACATCGTCAATATGTTAGATCTCACCGTTTTATAAGACTCATTGAGCCCCATGAGCAATTGCATGAACTTGTCTTCTTCACGTTCATCAATATGTATTTGACGTTGATTACACGTAAATAGTGTGCGGTACGCTTCCAGCTCATCCCAGAGTGCTTTGAGCTTGGTGAAATATGTTGACAGTGCCATGGTTCCTTGTGACATCATTGCTATCGAGTTTTGTATTTGAAAAATTGCTGGAGCATTCTTTTGTGAGAATTGATCGCGAAGATCAACCCACACTTGATGAGCTGTCTTGGTGTGAATAATGCTTTTAGCGATATCTGCTTCAACAGAATGAGTTAACCAAGATATTATCATACTGTTGCACTGATTCCAGAGTTCGAATTCGGTTGAATTTGCATCTTGGGGCGGTTCCTCAATTGTGCCATCAATGAAGCCAATTTTCTTCTTGGAAATAAGAGCATGCATAACTGATTTACTCCAGGATTGGTAATTTGCTCCATTTAATTTGATTGGAACAAGTGAATATCCTGGCTGATCAGAGTGATGCATATAGTAAGGATGTGTTAAATCAACATCCGAAATTTTAAAGCTGGATTTGGCTGATTCAGCCATAAAGGAAATTTTGATATTTAAGAACACCACGATCGATGCTCTGATACCATGTTAAGAAATAGAAATAGAAAATAAAATTGGAAAAGTGTATGACGTTTAAATAGATACAAACTATCAACTAATGCCTAAAAATAGAAAAAAATATATAACTAACTAAATCTTGTAAATAAATAAAATACACGATTAATCAAATTTATACTAACAACTCCCTAAATATCTCACATATATTCTAACTAATATATCTCCAAAATATCCTCTTCATAAAATAGTGGACAATATTTTTTAGCCTTTGGAAAGGGGAATGAAACATTCCTTATAAGGAGGTAGAAACCTCTCCCTAGTAGATTCGTTTTAGAATTGTTCGGTTGATGGTGATGTGTAATGGACAATATTTGTTAGCGAATGGATTGTGAGATTGAACGTAGGTTGGAGAGGGGAAGAAACATCCCGCATAAGGATGTGAAAACCACTCCTTAATATATGTGTTTTAAAACCGTGAAGTTGACAATAATACGTAACGAGCCAAGGCTGAATATATTTACTAATGGTGGCCTTGAGCTATTACAAATGATTAGTTGGAACAGCTCTTAGTTGTAATAACTCAATTGGTTAAAGCATGCGGCCTTTAACAACAAGGTCGGACATTCTACTAATAGGAAGGAGTTCATTCCTTAAGGTAGTGGAAAACATCTTTTGAGTAGAAATTTTGAATCAATTTAATAAAAAAAAATAGCACTTTATAAAAGAAAACCTTTCTAAGTTGTCAAAAATCCACATCGAGTAAAAATTTTGAACCAATTTAATAAAAAACACTTTATAAAAGAAAACCTTTCTAAGTTGTCAAAAGTGGGAAAAACACTTTATAAAAGAAAACATTTTTGACAAAAGAAAACCTTTCTAAGTTGTCAAAAGTGGGATTTCAACTCACGAGGACCAAAACTACGTCCTAACACCTTCAACCACCTTCAACCACTTAGCCATCCTAACTATTTATTATAAGACTTAACATTGGTTGGAATGAAGCATTCCTTATAAGGGTGTAGAGACCTCAACCTAAAAGACGCGTTTTAAAACTTTTAAACTTACGACGACACGTAACAGGCCAAAACAAACAATATCTGCTAGCAATTGGAGATGGGAACCAAACATTAACTATAAGGTTGTGGATATCTCTTCCTACTAGACATATTTTAAAATTGTGAGGCTGATGGTGATACGTAATTAGCCAAAGTAGACAATATCTGATAGAGGTACACTTGGTTTGTAACAAATTGTATTAGAGCTAGTCATTGGGTGGTGTGCCAACGAGATTGCCGGGAACACAAAGGGGTGGATTGTGAGATCCCATGTCAATTGGAGAGGGGATGAAACATTTCTTATAAGCATGTGGAAAATCTCTTACTATTAGACGTGTTTTAAAACCGTGAGGTTGACGACGATATGTAATGTGTCAAAGTAGACAATATCTAGGCTAATGATTGTTAACCATAAGGTCGGAGGTTCATCTCTCTTTTTAGCAATGGGAATGAATCATTCCATTTTAGTATGTGGAAAAATTTAACTCTCCAACCAAAGTGGACAATGTCATATAATTATGTAGGTTCGTGATTCCTAACATTGTTACATAGTCTTAATCTAGCATTCTTAATAATAATATTGTGTTCTTTTTAGGGGTAGCTTCAATACAAAAACATAATGTAAAAAATATTTTCGCATAAAGTAGTTACATCATGCATATTCTAGTGACTCTAAGTCCCTAGAAAACGAGTCATTACATATAATCTACACTTGAACTTTCTATAACTTAGAGAAAAACTCGTGGCAACTCGCTCGAACAAGGATTCGATTACCGCCTACAAGTAGGTTACTTATTTAGTTGCACTAGATATTACTTTTCCTTTTAGGGTGATCACTAATTGTTAGTTAAGGTCACAGAGGAGGGTCGTCTCGAGCCGTCAGTTCTATGTGTACAAGTTGTTGTTCATAGTTTTCGAATCTCGTTCCAATTTTTATCAAAATTTTTCTTTGTCATGTCAGTTCTATGTGTTACGAGTTGTTGTACTTAGTTTTCGAATCTTGTTCCAAATTTTATGAATTTTTTTATGTGTCACGATGTGTCATGAATAATGGATTTGAAGTCTTGAAAATTGAGTTATTATAGTTGTGCTTTGAAGTCTTTAAAATTGAGTTATTACAGTTGTGCCCTATTTAGCTTATCTAAGCTATTCCGGACCATTGGTGCCACGTAGTTTAACTTTTCTAAGCATACCAGAAATGAGGTAATTTAGTTATGCACTTACCATTTCCCCTACTATCGATTCAAATTGCAATAGGTGAGTTGGCGAATATGTAATATATGACTATATGGCATATATGACTCTTGAAAGATCAAATGATTTGCAACTCGAGATTAGTTGTCGAATTTATTACAAGAAGACCAAAACATACCAAATATATATATATATATATATATATTATGAGTAGCAGGTCGAGTACACAGTTTCTTTGAAGGGTTATGTCAAGGACGCCTATATATTCCAACAATTGAGGAATTATGGAATGAGATATTGTTGGAGGCTCACAACTCACCATTTGTTATGCACCCAGGCAGTACAGAAAATCACAGTGTCCTTGAGATTCGGGCGTAAGGGTAAACTTGAAGAACACTAAATTTCTTAGATGCTTGGAAAATCATGTCGTGATAATTGTATTTTTATTTTACGTTTATTTGAATTGTCAGACGTGGGATTTGAACCCATGCCCTTTGATCC
>NW_019272806.1:0-4933 GCF_002738345.1 Cucurbita maxima
ATGTCGAATAAACAGAGTGTGGAAAAACAGTAAAAGAGTGCCTAAAATCGAAGCCCTATTTTGTGAACCATAATCCAGGACGTTTTCACCACCTGCTAAAAAAAGTGAGTAGCGGTCGACGTTTTTCAAAATTCCATTTGGGAGTAATCGAGCATAATGATTTAGAATAGAATTTGGAAGAAACGGAGTGCATAAAACAGTAAAAGAGTGCTTAAAATCGATTCCTTAACCTTGGACGTTACAAGTACGTGCTAAAAAAACCGCGTCACGGTCGACGTTTCTCGAAACTTTTGTGTGGAATGTTTAGTATTGATGATTTAGAATAGAATGTCGAATAAACGGAGTGTGGAAAAACAGTAAAAGAGTGCTTAAAATCGAAGCCAAATTTTGTGAACCATAATCCAGGATGTTTTAACCACGTGCAAAAAAAACTGAGTAGCGGTCGGCATTTTTCGAAATTCCAGTTGGGAGTGATCGAGCATAATGATTTAGAATAGAATTTGGAAGAAACGGAGTGCATAAAACAGTAAAAGAGTGCTTAAAATCGATTCCTTAACCTTGGACGTTACGAGTACGTGCTAAAAAAATCGCGTCACGGTCGACGTTTCTCGAAACTTTTGTGTGGAATGTTTAGTATTGATGGTTTATAGTAGAATGCCGAATAAACGGAGTGTGGACAAACAGTAAAAGAGTGCTTAAAATCGAAGCCCTATTTTGTGAACCATAATCCAGGACGTTTTCACCTTCTGCTAAAAATAGTGAGTAGCGGTCGACGTTTTTCGAAATTCCTTTTGGGAGTGATCGAGCATAATGATCTAAAATAGAATTTGGAAGAAACGGAGTGCATAAAACAGTAAAAGAGTGCTTAAAATCGATTCCCTAACCTTGGACGTTACAAGTACGTGCTAAAAAAACCGCGTCACGGTCGACGTTTCTTGAAACATTTGTGTGCAATGTTTAGTATTGATGATTTAAAATAGAATGTCGAATAGACGGAGTGTGGAAAAACAGTAAAAGAGTGTGTAAAATCGAAGACCTATTTTGTGAACCATAATCCAGGACGTTTTCACCACCTGCTAAAACAAGTGAGTAGCGGTCGACGTTTTTCGAAATTCCTTTTGGGAGTGATCGAGCATAATTATTTAGAATAGAATTTGGAAGAAACGGAGTGCATAAAACAGTAAAAGAGTGCTTAAAATCGATTCGCTAACCTTGGACGTTACAAGTACGTGCTAAAAAACCGCGTCACGGTCGACGTTTCTTGAAACATTTGTGTGCAATGTTTAGTATTGATGATTTAAAATAGAATGTCGAATAGACGGAGTGTGGAAAAACAGTAAAAGAGTGCTTAAAATCGATTCGCTAACCTTGGACGTTACAAGTACGTGCTAAAAAAACCGCGTCACGGTCGACGTTTCTCGAAACTTTTGTGTGGAATGTTTAGTATTTATGGTTTAGAGTAGAATGTCGAATAAACGGAGTGTGGAAAAACAGTAAAAAATAGTGCTTAAAATCGAAGCCCTATTTTGTGAACCATAATCCAGAAGGTTTTCACCACCTGGTAAAAAAACTGAGTGGCGGTCGACGTTTTTCGAAATTCCTTTTGGGAGTGATCGAGCATAATGATTTAGAATAGAAGTTGGAAGAAACGGAGTGCATAAAACAGTAAAAGAGTGCTTAAAATCGATTCCCTAACCTTGGACGTTACAAGTACGTGCTAAAAAAACCGCGTCACGGTCGACGTTTCTCGAAACTTTTGTGTGGAATGTTTAGTATTGATGGTTTAGAGTAGAACGTCGAATAAACGGAGTGTGGAAAAACAGTAAAATAGTGCTTAAAATCGAAGCCCTATTTTGTGAACAATAATCCAGGACGTTTTCACCACCTGCTAAAAAAACTGAGTAGCGGTCGACGTTTTTCCAAATTCCTTTTGGGAGTGATCGAGCATAATGATTTAGAATAGAATTTGGAAGAAACGGAGTACATAAAACAGTAAAAGAGTGCTTAAAATCAATTCCCTAACCTTGGACGTTACAAGTACGTGCTAAAAAAACCGCGTCACGGTCGACGTTTCTCGAAAATTTTGTGTGGAATGTTTAGTATTGATGGTTTAGAGTAGAATGTCGAATAAACGGAGTGTGGAAAAATAGTAAAAAAGAGTGCTTAAAATCGAAGCCCTATTTTGTGAACCATAATCCAGAAGGTTTTNTTTCTTTTGGGAGTAATCGAGCATAATGATTTAGAATAGAATTTGGAAGAAACGGAGTGCATAAAACAGTAAAAGAGTGCTTAAAATCGATTCCCTAACCTTGGACGTTACAAGTACGTGCTAAAAAAACCGCGTCACGGTCGACGTTTCTCGAAACTTTTGTGTGGAATGTTTAGTATTGATTATTTAGAATAGAATGTCGAATAAACGGAGTGTGGAAAAACAGTAAAAGAGTGCTTAAAATCGAAGCCAAATTTTGTGAACCATAATCCAGGATGTTTTAACCACGTGCAAAAAAAACTGAGTAGCGGTCGGCATTTTTCGAAATTCCTTTTGGGAGTGATCGAGCATAATGATTTAGAATAGAAGTTGGAAGAAACGGAGTGCATAAAACAGTAAAAGAGTGCTTAAAATCGATTCCCTAACCTTGGACGTTACAAGTACGTGCTCAAAAAACCGCGTCCCAGTAGACGTTTCTCGAAACTTTTGTGTGGAATGTTTAGTATTGATGATTTAGAATAGAATTTCGAATAAACGGAGTGTGGAAAAACAATAAAAGAGTGCCTAAAATCGAAGCCCTATTTTGTGAACCATAATCCAGGACGTTTTCACCTTCTGCTAAAAATAGTGAGTAGCGGTCGACGTTTTTTGAAATTCCTTTTGGGAGTGATCGAGCATAATGATCTATAATAGAATTTGGAAGAAACGGAGTGCATAAAACAGTAAAAGAGTGCTTAAAATCGATTCCCTAACCTTGGACGTTACAAGTACGTGCTAAAAAAACCGCGTCACGGTCGACGTTTCTCGAAACTTTTGTGTGGAATGTTTAGTATTGATGGTTTAGAGTAGAACGTCGAATAAACGGAGTGTGGAAAAACAGTAAAATAGTGCTTAAAATCGAAGCCCTATTTTGTGAACCATAATCCAGGACGTTTTCACCTTCTGCTAAAAATAGTGAGTAGTGGTCGACGTTTTTCGAAATTCCTTTTGGGAGTGATCGAGCATAATGATCTATAATAGAATTTGGAAGAAACGGAGTGCATAAAACAGTAAAAGAGTGCTTAAAATCAATTCCCTAACCTTGGACGTTACAAGTACGTGCTAAAAAAACCGCGTCACGGTCGACGTTTCTCGAAACATTTGTGAGCAATGATTAGTATTTTGATGATTTAGAATAGAATGTCGAATAGACGGAGTGTGGAAAAACAGTAAAAGAGTGCGTAAAATCGAAGCCCTATTTTGTGAACCATAATCCAGGACGTTTTCACCACCTGCTAAAAAAAGTGAGTTGCGGTCGACGTTTTTCGAAATTCTTTTTGGGAGTGATCGAGCATAATGATTTAGAATAGAATTTGGAAGAAACAGAGTGCATAAAACAGTAAAAGAGTGCTTAAAATCAATTCATAACCTTGGACGTTACAAGTACGTGCTAAAAAAACCGCGTCACGGTCGACGTTTCTCGAAACTTTTGTGTGGAATGTTTAGTATTGATGATTTAGAATAGAATGTCGAATAAACGGAGTATGGAAAAACAGTAAAAGAGTGCTTAAAATCGAAGCCCTATTTAGTGAACCATAATCTAGGACGTTTTCACCACCTGCTAAAAAATTTGAGTAGCGATCGCTATTTTTCGAAATTCCTTATGGGAGTGATCGAGCATAATGATTTAGAATAGAATTTGGAAGAAACTGAGTGCATAAAACAGTAAAAGAGTGCTTAAAATCAATTCATAACATTGGACGTTACAAGTACGTGCTAAAAAAACCGCGTCACGGTCGACGTTTCTCGAAACTTTTGTGTGGAATGTTTAGTATTGATGATTTAGAATAGAATGTCGAATAAACGGAGTGTGGAAAAACAGTAAAAAAGAGTGCTTAAAATCGAAGCCCTATTTTGTGAACCATAATCCAGAAGGTTTTCACCACCTGCTAAAAAAACTGAGTAGCGGTCGACGTTTTTCGAAATTCCTTTTGGGAGTGATCGAGCATAATGATTTAGAATAGAAGTTGGAAGAAACGGAGTGCATAAAACAGTAAAAGAGTGCTTAAAATCGATTCCATAACCTTGGACGTTACAAGTACGTGCTAAAAAAACCGCGTCCCAGTAGACGTTTCTCGAAACTTTTGTGTGGAATGTTTAGTATTGATGATTTAGAATAGAATGTCGAATAAACGAAGTGTGGAAAAACAGTAAAAGAGTGCCTAAAATCGAAGCCCTATTTTGTGAACCATAATCCAGGACGTTTTCACCTTCTGCTAAAAATAGTGAGTAGCGGTCGACGTTTTTCGAAATTCCTTTTGGGAGTGATCGAGCATAATGATTTAGAATAGAATTTGGAAGAAACGGAGTGCATAAAACAGTAAAAGAGTGCTTAAAATCGATTCCCTAACCTTGGACGTTACAAGTACGTGCTAAAAAAACCGCGTCACGGTCGACGTTTCTCGAAACTTTTGTGTGGAATGTTTAGTATTGATGATTTAGAATAGAATGTCGAATAGACGGAGTGTGGAAAAACAGTAAAAGAGTGCGTAAAATCGAAGCCCTATTTTGTGAACCATAATCCAGGACGTTTTCACCACCTGCTAAAAAAACTGAGTAGCGGTCGACGTTTTTCGAAATTCCTTTTGGGAGTGATCGAGCATAATGATCTATAATAGAATTTGGAAGAAACGGAGTGCATAAAACAGTAAAAGAGTGCTTAAAATCAATTCCCTAACCTTGGAC
>NW_019272806.1:4951-11374 GCF_002738345.1 Cucurbita maxima
AACCGCGTCACGGTCGACGTTTCTCGAAACTTTTGTGTGGAATGTTTAGTATTGATGGTTTAGAGTAGAATGTCGAATAAACGGAGTGTGGAAAAACAGTAAAAAAGAGTGCTTAAAATCGAAGCCCAATTTTGCGAACCATAATCCAGGACGTTTTCACCTTCTGCTAAAAATAGTGAGTAGCGGTCGACGTTTTTCGAAATTCCTTTTGGGAGTGATCGAGCATAATGATCTATAATAGAATTTGGAAGAAACAGAGTGCATAAAACAGTAAAAGAGTGCTTAAAATCGATTCCCTAACCTTGGACATTACAAGTACGTGCTAAAAAAACCGCGTCATGGTCGACGTTTCTCGAAACATTTGTGTGGAATGTTTAGTATTGATGATTTAGAATAGAATGTCGAATAGACGGAGTGTGGAAAAACAATAAAAAAGAGTGCTTAAAATCGAAGCCCTATTTTGAGAACCATAATTCAGGACGTTTTCACCACCTGCTAAAAAAACTGAGTAGCGGTCGACGTTTTTCGAAATACCTTTTGGGAGTGATCGAGCATAATGATCTATAATAGAATTTGGAAGAAACGAAGTGCATAAAACAGTAAAAGTGTGCTTCAAATCGAACCCTACTTCGGAAACCCAAATCGTGGAAGTTTGAAGTACGTGCTAAAAAAGCCGAGTCACGATCGACGTTTTTCGAAATACCTTTTGGGAGTGATCGAGCATAATGATTTAGAATAGAATTTGGAAGAAACGGAGTTCATAAAACAGTAAAAGAGTGCTTAAAATCGATTCCCTAACCTTGGACGTTACGAGTACGTGCTAAAAAAACCGCGTCACGGTCGACGTTTGTCGAAACTTTTGTGTGGAATGTTTTGTATTGATGGTTTAGAGTAGAATGTCGAATAAACGGAGTGTGGAAAAACAGTAAAAGAGTGCCTAAAATCGAAGCCCTATTTTTTGAACCAAAATCCAGGACGTTTTCACCACCTGCTAAAAATAGTGAGTAGCGGTCAACGTTTTTCGAAATTCCTTTTGGGAGTGATCGAGCATAATGATTTAGAATAGAATTTGGAAGAAACGGAGTGCATAAAACAGTAAAAGAGTGCTTAAAATCGATTCCCTAACCTTGGACGTTACAAGNAAAAGTGAGTAGCGGTCGACGTTTTTCGAAATTCCTTTTGGGAGTGATCGAGCATAATGATTTAGAATAGAATTTGGAAGAAACGGAGTGCATAAAACAGTAAAAGAGTGCTTAAAATCGATTCCCTTAACCATTGACGTTACAAGTACGTGCTAAAAAAACCGCGTCACGGTCGACGTTTCTCGAAACTTTTGTGTGGAATGTTTAGTATTGATGGTTTAGAGTAGAATGTCGAATAAACGGAGTGTGGAAAAACAGTAAAAAAGAGTGCTTAAAATCGAAGCCCTATTTTGCGAGCCATAATCCAGGACGTTTTCACCTTCTGCTAAAAATAGTGAGTAGCGGTCGACGTTTTTCGAAATTCCTGTTGGGAGTGATCGAGCATAATGATCTATAATAGAATTTGGAAGAAACGGAGTGCATAAAACAGTAAAAGAGTGCTTAAAATCGATTCCCTAACCTTGGACGTTACAAGTACGTGCTAAAAAAACCGCGTCACGGTCGACGTTTCTCGAAACATTTGTGTGGAATGTTTAGTATTGATGATTTAGAATAGAATGTCGAATAGACGGAGTGTGGAAAAACAGTAAAAGAGTGCGTAAAATCGAAGCCCTATTTTGAGAACCATAATTCAGGACATTTTCACCACCTACTAAAAAAACTGAGTAGCGGTCGACGTTTTTCGAAATTCCTTTTGGGAGTGATCGAGCATAATGATTTAGAATAGAATTTGGAAGAAACGGAGTGCATAAAACAGTAAAAGAGTGCTTAAAATCGATTCCCTAACCTTGGACGTTACAAGTACGTGCTAAAAAAACCGCGTCCCAGTAGACGTTTCTCGAAACTTTTGTGTGGAATGTTTAGTATTGATGATTTAGAATAGAATGTCGAATAAACAGAGTGTGGAAAAACAGTAAAAGAGTGCCTAAAATCGAAGCCCTATTTTGTGAACCATAATCCAGGACGATTTCGCCACCTGCTAAAAAAACTGAGTAGCGGTCGACGTTTTTCGAAATTCCTTCTGGGAGTGATCGAGCATAATGATTTAGAATAGAATTTCGAAGAATCAGAGTGCATAAAACAGTAAAAGAGTGCTTCAAATCGATTCCCTAACCTTGGACGTTACAAGTACGTGCTTAAAAAACCGCATCACGGTCGACGTTTCTCGAAACATTTGTGTGGAATGTTTAGTATTGATGATTTAGAATAGAATGTCGAATAGACGGAGTGTGGAAAAACAGTAAAAAAGAGTGNCTGTTGGTAGTGATCGAGAATAAAGATTTAGAATAGAATTTGGAAGAAACGGAGTGCATAAAACAGTAAAAGAGTGCTTAAAATCGATTCCCTAACCTTGGACGTTACAAGTACGTGCTAAAAAAACCGCGTCACGGTCGACGTTTCTCGAAACTTTTGTGTGGAATGTTTAGTATTGATTATTTAGAATAGAATGTCGAATAAACGGAGTGTGGAAAAACAGTAAAAGAGTGCTTAAAATCGAAGCCCTATTTTGTGAACCATAATCCAGAACGTTTTCACCACCTGCTAAAAAAACTGAGTAGCGGTCGACGTTTTTCGAAATTCCTTCTGGGAGTGATCGAGCATAATAATTTAGAATAGAATTTGGAAGAAACGGAGTGCATAAAACAGTAAAAGAGTGCTTAAAATCGATTCCCTAACCTTGGACGTTACGAGTACGTGCTAAAAAAACCGCGTCACGGTCGACGTTTCTCGAAACTTTTGTGTGGAATGTTTAGTATTGATGGTTTAGAGTAGAATGTCGAATAAACGGAGTGTGGAAAAACAGTAAAAAAGAGTGCTTAAAATCGAAGCCCTATTTTGTGAACCATAATCCAGAAGGTTTTCACCACCTGCTTAAAAAACTGAGTAGCGGTCGACGTTTTTCGAAATTCCTTTTGGGAGTGATCGAGCATAATGATTTAGAATAGAATTTGGAAGAAACGGAGTGCATAAAACAGTAAAAGAGTGCTTAAAATCGATTCCCTAACCTTGGACGATACAAGTACGTGCTAAAAAAACCGCGTCACGGTCGACGTTTCTCGAAACTTTTGTGTGGAATGTTTAGTATTGATGGTTTAGAGTAGAATGTCGAATAAACGGAGTGTGGAAAAACAGTAAAAAAGAGTGTTTAAAATCGAAGCCTTATTTTGTGAACCATAATCCAGAAGGTTTTCACCACCTGCTATAAAAACTGAGTAGCGGTCGACGTTTTTCGAAATTCCTTTTGGGAGTGTTCGAGCATAATGATTTAGAATAGAATTTGGAAGAAACGGAGTGCGTAAAACAGTAAAAGAATTCTTAAAATCGATTCCCTAACCTTGGACGTTACAAGTACGTGCTAAAACAACCGCGTCACGGTCGACGTTTCTCGAAACTTTTGTGTGGAATGTTTAGTATTTGATATTTAGAATAGAATGTCGAAGAAACGGAGTGTGGAAAAACAGTAAAAGAGTGCCTAAAATCGAAGCCATATTTTGTGAACAATAATCCAGGACGTTTTCACCACCTGCTAAAAAAAGTAAGTAGCGGTCGACGTTTTCCAAAATTCCTTTTGGGAGTGATCTTGCATAATGATTTAAATAGAATTTGGAAGAAACAGAGTGCATAAAATAGTAAAAGAGTGCTTAAAATCGATTCCCTAACCTTGGACGTTACAAGTACGTGCTAAAAAAACCGCGTCACGATCGACGTTTCTCGAAACTTTTGTGTGGAATGTTTAGTATTGATGGTTTAGAGTAGAATGTCGAAGAAACGGAGTGTGGAAAAACAGTAAAAGAGTGCCTAAAATCGAAGCCATATTTTGTGAACAATAATCCAGGACGTTTTCACCACCTGCTAAAAAAACTGAGTAGCGGTCGACGTTTTTCGAAATTCCTTCTTGGAGTGATCGAGCATAATGATTTAGAATAGAATTTGGAAGAAACGGAGTGCATAAAACAGTAAAAGAGTGCTTAAAATCGATTCCCTAACCTTGGACGTTACAAGTACGTGCTAAAAAAACCGCGTCACGGTCGACGTTTCTCGAAACTTTTGTGTGGAATGTTTAGTATTGATGATTTAGAATAGAATGTCGAATAAACGGAGTGTGGAAAAACAGTAAAAGAGTGCTTAAAATCGAAGCCCTATTTTGTGAACCATAATCCAGGACGTTTTCACCTTCTGCTAAAAATAGTGAGTAGCGGTCGACGTTTTTCGAAATTCCTTTTGGTAATATTCGAGCATAATGATTTAGAATAGAATTTGGAAGAAACGGAGTTCATAAAACAGTAAAAGAGTGCTTAAAATCGATTNGAATGTCGAATAAACGGAGTGTGGAAAAACAGTAAAAGAGTGCCTAAAATCGAAGCCCTATTTTGTGAACCATAATCCAGGACGTTTTCACCACTTTCTAAAAAAAGTGAGTAGCGGTAGACGTTTTTCGAAATTCCTTTTGAGAGTGATCGAGCATAATGTTTTAGAATAGAATTTGGAAGAAACGGAGTGCATAAAACAATAAAAGAATGCTTAAAATCGATTCCCTAACCTTGGACGTTACAAGTACGTGCTAAAAAAACCGCGTCACGGTCGACGTTTCTCGAAACTTTTGTGTGGAATGTTTAGTATTGATGGTTTAGAGTAGAATGTCGAATAAACGGAATGTGGAAAAACAGTAAAAAAGTGCTTAAAATCGAAGCCCTATTTTGTGAACCATAATCCAGGACGATTTCGCCACCTGCTAAAAAAGGTTAGTAGCGGTCGACATTTTTCGAAATTCCTTTTGGGAGTGATCGAGCATAATGATTTATAATAGAATTTGGAAGAAACGGAGTGCATAAAACTGTAAAAGAGTGCTTAAAATCGATTCCCTAACCTTGGACGTTACAAGTACGTGCTAAAAAAACTGCGTCACGGTCGACGTTTCTCGAAACTTTTGTGTGGAATGTTTAGTATTTGATATTTAGAATAGAATGTCGAATAAACGGAGTGTGGAAAAACAGTAAAAGAGTGCCTAAAATCGAAGCCCTATTTTGTGAACCATAATCCAGGACGTTTTCACCACCTG
Source organism: Cucurbita maxima (assembly GCF_002738345.1). Lineage (NCBI taxonomy): Eukaryota > Viridiplantae > Streptophyta > Magnoliopsida > Cucurbitales > Cucurbitaceae > Cucurbita > Cucurbita maxima. Next base: position 10,154 of record NW_019272806.1, read on the forward strand.
CTAAAAAAAGTGAGTAGCGGTAGACGTTTTTTTTGTGAACCATAATCCAGGACGTTTTCACCACCTGCTAAAAAAAGTGAGTAGCGGTAGACGTTTTTCGAAATTCCTTTTGGGAGTGATCGAGCATAATGTTTTAGAATAGAATTTGGAAGAAACGGGGTGCATAAAACAATAAAAGAATGCTTAAAATCGATTCCCTAACCTTGGACGTTACAAGTACGTGCTAAAAAAACCGCGTCACGGTCGACGTTTCTCGAAACTTTTGTGTGGAATGTTTAGTATTGATGGTTTAGAGTAGAATGTCGAATAAACGGAGTGTGGAAAAACAGTAAAAGAGTGCCTAAAATCGAAGCCCTATTTTCTGAACCATAATCCAGGACGTTTTCACCACCTGCTAAAAAAAGTGAGTAGCGGTCGACGTTTTCCGAAATTCCTTTTGGGAGTGATCGAGCATAATGATTTATAATAGAATTTGGAAGAAACAGAGTGCATAAAATAGTAAAAGAGTGCTTAAAATCGATTCCCTAACCTTGGACGTTACAAGTACGTGCTAAAAAAACCGCGTCACGATCGACGTTTCTCGAAACTTTTGTGTGGAATGTTTAGTATTGATGGTTTAGAGTAGAATGTCGAATAAACGGAGTGTGGAAAAACAGTAAAATAGTGCTTAAAATCGAAGCCCTATTTTGTGAACCATAATTCAGGACGATTTCGCCACCTGCTAAAAAAAGTGAGTAGCGGTCGACGTTTTCCGAAATTCCTTTTGGGAGTGATCGAGCATAATGATTTATAATAGAATTTGGAAGAAATGTAGTGCATAAAACAGTAAAAGAGTGCTTAAAATCGATTCCCTAACCTTGGACGTTACAAGTACGTGCTAAAAAAACCGCGTCACGGTCGACGTTTCTCGAAACTTTTGTGTGGAATGTTTAGTATTTGATATTTAGAATAGAATGTCGAATAAACGGAGTGTGGAAAAACAGTAAAAGAGTGCCTAAAATCGAAGCCCTATTTTGTGAACCATAATCCAGGACGTTTTCACCACCTGCTAAAAAAAGTGAGTAGCGGTAGACGTTTTTCGAAATTCCTTTTGGGAGTGATCGAGCATAATGTTTTAGAATAGAATTTGGAAGAAACGGAGTGCATAAAACAATAAAAGAATGCTTAAAATCGATTCCCTAACCTTGGACGTTACAAGTACGTGCTAAAAAAACCGCGTCA
>NW_019272807.1:0-11371 GCF_002738345.1 Cucurbita maxima
GTTGTATATTATACTTTAAATGGTTGAACTTTAGAGAGAAAAACAAGTGAAGACATTGAAAGTTAATGCAAAAGTAAACAACAAAATCGCATAGAGACAATTCATAACATTCAATCTATAACGACCCGATATTCCTATTTAACCTAAAGTTGTTAGTGTATACATATCATAAACATATTATGTGAAAAAAAATACTTGATTCAAAACTTTATCATAAAACATTGTCATGGACTTACATGTTTTCTAGAAGGTCTTTAAAATAAAATACTAAAAAATGAAATAACATAAAGTAAAATTGTCCTATACTAACCTATATGCTACTAAATTAACTGCATACTAACATATAGTCTACGAAATTAAAATTTTTGCAAACTCCTCTATGCATGTGTCATGGTCTCCTGGATTGCGATGCCACCGTCAACCGTACAAGGGAGCCTTACCTTTACCTATGAAAATAAGAGTAGCACATGACTTCCTATTTTGACAAATACTCAGTAATTGGCCCCGCTATTGAGGTTAGATGCAAGTACATACAATCATGAGTGAGACTTATCATATCAGTTTATATTTCTTAGGCACCTATACTAAGCGAGTTAATTTGATGCATATTTACTGTTCTACACACTGTCTACACATATGAGTATGAACCCATCAGTCGTTTCGCACACCTCTTAGGCCCCTTTCTTGTCAGGCGAGCATTATTTGGGAGCCGTTGATGTCTGACACTCGTTAGGAATAGAGACCTTCGAAGTATTATAATAAATATAATGATCGTGTCGTTGCCTTGTAGTGTACACATTCGTACCATCGTAAAAGATGAAGGGGATATCTTTCAATGCATGAACACACAATGATACATGAGGTCCCAACATTTTTCCTTTCATATTCTAATAACCCCTCTAGCATTTTCCTATATATCATATCATTCTATCATAACATTAATGTGTATATCGCGGTTGTGCATTATTCCAATTTATCAGATTGCTTGTCAATCATATCATACCATATATCTCATCATGTCAAACATATGTCATATCATAAACTTACCATGTATTCTAACGTATCATATAGCATTGTATAGCATCATCACATCACAAAATGACATCATCATACATCGTACATCATCATCGTACAATATAGTTACAACATCATAAATATAAAGAATAAATGACATGTGCAAGGGCCACTAGGCACCTATCATCATACATTAAACAAATTGTATGATCTATCCGATAGTAAGACCACTTACTTTGTTGGCCTTAGCCGGTGTTCTCCCTAAATTCAAGTACGCTTTTTGTCCCTCGAAATTTCTCCTAGTATTACCGATTGTCGTTTCCTATTAGAACGTCCATCTTGTTAATTAGTAACTACAATTTCTTAACTCAGTTTAACATAAATCGAGAAATTGAACCTTATACTAACCTTAATTTCCTTAAACAAGGTCAATTTCAGCCTCAGGATAGTCAGAACAAAAAATATTGGGCAAAATACCCTTTAGTGAGCTGAGAGCTTGATTTTGAGCCGCAAACCTGAGCCTAACTGACTGAGTCGCATAAGCCGAAGAAGTTTATGGCTGCAAGCATGATGCAGGGTGCAATGAGACGCAAACGTGTTTTTTTGGCGATTTTTTTTTTTTTTTTTGTTTTGTAGGTGTTACAGAATTTGTTTGTGTTTCATTTTCTAAAATTGTATATAAATTTCAAATCATTCATTTTTGTGCTTGAAATTTGTCTATAAAATCTAGAATTTGGTATTCAGGTTGACGTCATTAGTTTATTCTTCAATAACAACTATAATACTTTATTCAGATGTACTCATTTTTACATCTTTAGAGTAGTATTAGAGCATGCACACAACTTATGTAGAAAAGAAAAGATTTTATGTGATGTAAGGCGAAAGTATGGATTTGTCTAAGGATTCCATGGATGAATGAGCTCCAATACCTTTGTATGACTATTATATAAAGAAAAACCCTTCTCATCTGCACGCCAAATGCATTGAAAATAGTCGCATCGGTATTGAAGCCAAATATGACTCTCTAGCCAAAAAACCTCGAACGAAAGCTTCCCATAATTGCTGCTAAAGTTGCACCAAAACAATGTTGTCTCCCAAAAATTCTCATTGAATTCCCAGCTGTATTGGTATTTGAACTGAAGAATATGCTCCCCTAAATCAGAAAGTTAGGACATGGACATAAATTCAATTGAAAAAATGATGAAAAAACAAGAACTATAACCGTTTATACAACTACATAGTCAAATGTTCAATTAAATAAAAAATCCTAAATATCAATTTGTGCATAATTCAATTGGCTGAGACTATATATGCTTGAATGAAGAGGTCTATTCAAACTCACCCAGTTGATTAACAAACAACCCAAAAAAAAAAAAAAAAAAATTAACCCAACCTAAAAGAAAGTTGTAATTAAACCCTTCAAGATTAAAAGGAAAATTGTAAAAATTGTGAACCTAATTTTTCAATAATCAAATTCATATTTTCTACCCAAATTTGTATTTTTTTTTTCCACAAATTGGGATAAAAAATGAACATGGATCTAGAACTTTTTTAATGTTGGATATTATACCGAGTTTTGAAATTCCACAACCCTTAAAAAAAAAAAAAAAAAAAAAAACTATCTATACCATAAATTTAAATATACATAAAATAATATGGTTTCGTTGTATAATTTATCATCGTGCAACACTCTTATTTACCTAAATCATCTTTTTTTGATTTGCAATGGACCAGTAAAGGTCCGTCTTGATAATTAAGAATCGTCACTTTCCAAGGAGAAAGTGGATATTGCCTTGCAAAACAAGTGAAAACATTAAAAGTTGAGGCAAAAGTAAATAATAAAATCACACCGAGATTATTCATAACCTTAGAATTCTTTTGTGTTTCATTGGGATCCTTTTGAACTCTATATATATATATTTGATCATTGCACTTAAACAAAATACCTTTTTAACAACTTTTAAAGATAGATTTTTAGGTAAAAGGCTATTAGAAAATTGAAAAAAATTGAAAGGATATTAAGCGTGTTTATTTGTTAGGTTACACTTTATTTAGCAAGGAATCACACACATCCCCAAACTTATGTTACCCTTTTTTTCTCTCCCAACTAATCATATACTTTTCCAAACTCCAATGGTATGTCTCCTTCTCAAGTTTTTCTATTTTGGTGCTAGAAATTTTTGAGTAATATCTAGAGTACATATTCATTTTGAAGTAAGTATTTTGTTTTTCGATAACAACTCAGATATTTCATTGCCATACATGCACTATTTTTTAAAAAGTCTCCGGTATCATTAAGAACTCAAATGTTCAATAGACTTGTTTTTATTAGATTAGTATTGTAGTAAGCACACAACTTCTAAAAAAATGAAAAGATTTCATGTGGGGCGAAGAAAAGGTTATGGTTTGGTTTAAGAACTCCAAACATAAATGATCGAATAACTTTGTTTTACTATAATCAAATAAAAAACCCTTTTCATCAACATCACAAATGCAGTGCCAATAGTTGCATCGTTCTTGATGCCCAACTTCATTATCCGGCCAAAATACCTTAAACCAAGCATGTCCAAGATTGCTACTAAAATAAAAAGAAAAAGAAAGAGAAAGGACAAGGCCTCCAAAAATGCTGGAGTTAATTAAACTTTTAGTTGAACGATATCATTTTATCATTTATTATGCCTTAACCCCATTTCAAGAGACTCCTTAGCTCGAATTGGGTTTCAACGAGAAGATTTAAGTTAGCATTAAAAAAGTATAGTGACTCCGTTTTAAGTCAACTAAACAAGTCATTTTACTATTGGATGTCTAAGGGCTTAATTGAATGACTTCTGTGTTGTATGAATGACACGTATCTTGTGACAGCATCGTAGTTTTATAATGCTATTATTATGCTATGTTATAAAATTATGACTCATATGTCATGCTATGACTCATGTATATTCCACGCAACTTATTTATTTCTCCACTATGCATGGAATTATTTTTCCATTACGCATGTAATTGAATATACATAAGAAAGACAACACAATAAAAAAGATATTTTACAAAATCAATCGGTTCTGGCTCCTCTTATAATATACGTTAAACTCATTTTAAACTTGCATTAATAGTAAAAACAAAATTAATTAGTTATGCACTTAATTAGACACTCATTGTTATTAATGCATGATACATTATATTATCTCAACTCATTAATAACAAGTTTTTGAGTAGGCTCAAATACTTACCGTGTCCTCTTCCCTTTCTTCTCGACTTGTCCTCTCGTTTTTATGGTGTTTTAACGTCATAGAGTTTTCTACAATGCATATCCATTATGTTTCCATTTTTCTGAAACCTATATCCCATTTGTAATGAAAATACATCCAAAACTAGGGTTATTGAGCTTACTATTATGTATCTTGTGCCCTTGTCGTGTTATTTCCTTGCTACAATCTCCCTCGTACTGTGTCCACGCATGTCTTTTAGTCTTCGTCCGCTTACGCTCGTTGGAAAAATACAACTACCTTTTTGTTTTCTCCTCGTTCTCTCTGTTACTAACTCTTTTCTCATGCAGTAGCGTTTTGTAGGGGTCGGGGGAGAGCGTGTCCGAGAGGAGAGCGAGAATTCTGGTGCCTCGCTAGAATTCTCCAGACTTTTCCGGTGACTAAGTTTTTTTTTTATGGTCGTTACAAAGTTTGTCAAAGTCAACCAAGAGGCAAAAAAAAAAAAATTATTTTGACCCTACATTGATGAACCCTAATTAGCTGTTAGACCGCAAGTGTTTTTTGGTATTAGATTATAATTTTTTATTATGTTGTTCTCTTGGAGGAGTTTCGCTGAAGATTCATGAAGAACACCAGAGTTAATTCAAATTAGAAGACGACGTTCCGATGTACATCAAGAATTGTAAGATTTATAGTTTTGGATCATCTTTAGATACAGATATTCCATGAAGAAATCGAGTCCTAAAAAGCTCAAGAATTGGCTGCCCAACAAAAAGTTCTTTGGTTTGAATTCTGGCGACAAAAAGTTTTGCGGTGAACTTTGTTGAACACAACTCTTTGTGGGAAACACTCGCACTATTTATTAAGACCAATCTAGAAGAGATTACAACACAATTTGTATGATACTACTGCATTGTTGGTTGTATTTCTTGAGATGAAAACCTAAATAGGGTGGATGGTATTTATACTCTATGATAGTCCATCTATTTCTAAAATTTCTCACCCTTTTCTCCTAAAATATCTAAATCATTTTTTCTAAATATTAGGTATATTTATTTAAAAAATCACTAATTATTTCGGTAACATAAACATACAAGGACTCATACAATGGTTGAGTTTAACCCTATTGGGATAGTGATATATTTTAACACTCACCATCAACACTAGTTCTCATTCGTCGCACCATGTTGAGCTGGCAACGTAAGCTCTCATGTGAGCCATTTTGTAAACAAATATATCAATTGGTCTTCTACATCTTGAATTCTTCCTTTAGGACTTTTGCTCTAATGAAATGGTAGTCCACCTCTAAATTTTTTGTTCTAGCATGAAACACAGTATTTTCTACTAGACAAATCGCAAATTGGTTATCGCAATTAAGTGGTATTGGATAGTAAATTTTTTTGTGCCAATCTTCCATCAAGAGTTTCAGCTATGAACTTTCCTGAGCTACTTCAGCTGCTGCTCTGTACTCTGCTTCTCTAGTTGACAATGATATTGTTCGTTGTCTTTTTCTACACCAAGAAGTTGTTCTCGAATCGAGCTTAACCACATTCCCAATGCTTAACTATCGAGTATTGTGGTATCTGGCTAGCTTACAATTTTCGCTTCTTTTGTACAAAAAAATCATAATTGATCATACCTTTGTCATATCTCAAGATTCATCGAGCCGCATCCAAATGAAGCTTCTTTGGACTTTGCCTAACTAATGAATCCAACTTCATTTTCAAATCCATTTGGTTGGTTCATGTAGATCTCCCGGTTCAACTCTCCATGCAAAAAAATATACTTCATATCCATCTGCCATAATTCTCAATCTTTATTTGCCACAGGTTTTGGAGGAACTTGTACGAGAATGTTTTTTTTATTTGCCACAGGTATTGGAGGAACTTGTACAAGAATAATCTTTTTATTTTCCACGGGTATTGGAGGAACTTGTACTAGAATGATTTTTTTATTTGCCATAGGTATTGGAAGAACTTGTACGAGAATGATCTTTTTATTTGCCATAGGTATTGGAAGAACTTTTACGAGAATGATCTTTTTATTTGCCACAAGTATTGGAGGAACTTGTACGAGAATGATCTTCGCCACTGGACTAAACGTTTGATCATAGTCTAGTCCATATTTTTTAAAGAACTCTGGGGCTACATTATTATGTAAGATGGGCTTGATATCTCTTGGTATTGGTACTAATTCCCAAGTTTTCTTTTGTGACAAGGCTATAATTTCTTATTTTGCTACAAAGCTATAATTTCTTCCTCATTGGCACGCTCCTACTTTCAAATCATAGGCATGGCTCTTTAACTTCATTTTCTGTAAGAGCAAACCATGTCGTTTAATATTTTATTTCTTTAGGATTGATCTCATATATTTAAAAATATTCGTTTCCAAAGTTTGTCTAAAAACTAATTTATATCAATTTCTAGGCAGGAACGTTTCCAAAGTTTGCCTAAAAACTAATTTATAGTCTTACATGGGATAGCGGATAGCTTACTCTTGGAATAAGTGGAATAACTTACAGGCCAAGGGGGATTTGAATCCACAATCACTTGATTAGAAGTAAGGCGCCTTATCCATTATACGACCACTCGTATTCAAATTGAATTTTCAAGAATTTACTATAAGATTTTTCCCCCAAACATGGAGCCCATTGATTTTGTTACAAATCTCTCAATTGGACCTTTGTTCTTAGCATAGGGGTTTCTTTGGTTTCGAAGTCTTAAAACCTTGGTTCTTTGTTCTTAGCCTTCTTTGTGTCTTGACATTGTTCTGGTGTGTGATAAGCTTAATAAATACATGTTATTAAGGCAACCTCCTAATTACTTAACAGTCAAAGTCTCATGCTCATTCTTATTTAGGGGAGCATCTAGATTACTTAAAAATCAAGAGCTAGCCTTCTAATTATTTAAAGTAAAGTGCTCACTTTGAGATCCTCTTGGATTAGGGTAATCATCTGGTTGCTTAAAAACCAAGGACTGTCCTTTAGGTAAATTTAGATTAGGGTAATCCCATGGTTGCTTAAAAACCAATGACTATTCTTAAGGTTTACCTAGATAACGTCCTCACTGCTTAACAATCAAGTGCAAATCTTTGAGCTCTTCTTGAGTAAGGTAGTACGCTGGTTACTTAATAACCAAAAGCTATCCTAAAACTTATCACGAGTATCATCCTAATTTCTTAAAAATCAAGGATGAATATAGAGCTCATCTTGACATAGGGTAGCCTCTCGATTGGTTAAAAATTAAGGTCGAACCCTATGCATAACATAATCTTATAACACACTAGGGTGATGATATTTAATAACCTTTAAGGTATTTAAGGGATTCATTCGATTACATAATTCTTAATTTTATTAGATAGGGGAATTCTAATCCTTTTCCTTATGTCATGAACCTTTCATAATAACATGCATAAGTTTTTCATAAAATTACGTGTTCCTTGACTATTCTAGAAGGATCTTAAATCTTGGTTAGGGATCATATTCCTTGACTATCATTTCTCACCGGCCTTGGCTTATACACCTAACTTTTTCTAAAATCTTCGAGATTTTGTAAAATCCTTCTTAAGGTTGTACATAAGTAATTTATAAGCTTGAAAAATCATTAGGGTCATACAAACTTCTTAAGGTCGTCTTTATAAGGGTATTTTGGTAATTTATCTATATTCCTTGGTTTTGGTTCTTAGCCCTTCCAAACTTTGTAAAATCTTTGATAAAAATAAACCTTAATGAAAACTGAAGTCAGCTTGAAAAAATATTTTAAAGATCTTTAGGGGTATTTTGGATAAGCTACCTATCCTTAACCAATAATCACCAAATTCATATATAACCCTAATATATCTTATTATGCCTACCATTAAAATTTCATGGTTAACAAAGTTCGTTTGATATGTTATTTTAACATTATTAGATTCTCGAGCAAAATGTATGGTTTAGGTTCTTAACTCTTTGTTCTATATTGTTTTCTTCTATATTAATTTAAATTTAAATTACTTAAGGTTCATATTGCATTCATATTGATTGTTATATGTATTTCATTCGGGTCCTTGGTCCTTGAGCTTCGGGTATCTGAATTGCTCCAAATTTTTTTTGGTAGGTCCATATTTTAGGTGTAGTTTCAAGAACCTTAAAGAATTTTAAGAGAACCCATCTGGGTTGAGTTTAATTGGAAAAAAAAAAAAACTAAGTTGTGTCATATTTTAAGACAGACATGGCTAGTTCAATGTCATTATCTTCTTCCCCGGAAGAAATGTGTGGCCTGTTGTGAGGTTGCTCTCAAAATCACCTTCTACATACCATTGATTTCTTCATGAAACTTGAAAATCATGTTTCAAGGAAGAACTAGAGATCAAGAATTCACCTCGTCATGAGGTTTCTTCCTTATCTTTCTCTCAATTTTGAGAATTGATTTTGGAAGGATGAATTATTGCATATGTCCCCAATTTTTCGATTCTTTCTCTCGACATGAAACCCATTTTCATAGATTCTAAAGGTTATTGAGAAACTCGATCGAGAGCTCTTCAGCCCTTAACTTCTTTATGAAACCTTCTCCTCTCATCCTCTTGAAGCTTATGGTATCTTGTATTAAAGCTTAATAGACCTCAGTCAAAAAATTTGGTGTTTTTCTAAAATTCATAAAAAAAAACGAAGATTATAAGTTTTTTCTTCGATTCTCCTTGTTCTTGAGGTTTTTAGCTTTCGTTGTCTTCATGAAACTTCTTATAGATTGACTGGTTGTTGGCTTGGAGAGATAAATTTTCTTGTAGTCTCGAATTGAAATTTTAAATTTATTCTCTCCTAGAGCCATGAAAACTCAAATTGACGGAATGTGTTTAAGATGTTTTCAGCTCTTGAGTCGTCATGAATCTTGTTGGGGAGCTAATTTCAAAGTTGTAAGAATTTCTTTAAGGGAATTTGATAAACCATAGTCTCTTAATTTTGGAAACTTGAGAGCAATGTAACTCATAATCTAAAAGCTTCCAACTCAAGTGTAAAGAACTTTCAAGGCTTGATTCTTCTTTCAAATGAAAACTCCTACTTAATACTTGAAAACTCCTACTTAATACTTTATAGATGAAGCTTAAATTTGCCGTGAAACCACCAACTCATCCTGAATTTGAAGTTCATTTCTTAGAAATTTCTTTTGAAAATATCTTCTCCGATCAAAGGCTTGCCTACTTTTTTCTTTAAATCTAGTTGTTGGATCTGAGTTACTTCGAGTTTTCTTGATCCTGTTAAAATTAGAGCTCAATCTAATAGTTGAATTTGAAGATCGAAGGGTTTTGTACAGGCTAATCTCGAACGTATGATTCTTTGAAAATTGATATTTTCATAATTTTTTTTAGTTTAAAAGTATTTTGGTAATTTAAAACTTTTGAATACTCAACATGCATCTCGATATTTTAGATGCCTCCGATAAAGTGTTGCCACCTTAGGAACATGTATTTAGTAAGCTTATCACACACCAAAACAATGCCAAGACACAAAGAATGCTAAGAACAAAGAACCAAGGTTTTAAGACTTCGAAACCAAAGAAATCTCTATTCTAAGAAAAGATCCAATTCAAGAGATTTGTAACAAAATCAATGGGCTCCATGCTCTTGAAAATTCAATTTGTATACGAGTTATCACATAATAAAAGGCGCCCATGGCCTAATGGATAAGGCATCTGACTTCTAATCAGGCGATTGTGGGTTCGAGTCCCATTGGGCGTGTAAGCTTTATCTAATGGTCAACATGGAATTGTTTATTTTTCTAAAATTCATAAAAAACGAATTTATAAGTTTTTTCTTCGATTCTCCTTGATCTTGATGTCTTTAGCTTTCGTTGTCTTCATGAGAATTCTTATTGAGTGCCTAGAAACTGGTGGGTATTAGTTTGGAGAGATAAATTTTCTTGTAGTCTTGAATTGAAATTGTAAATTTATTCCCTCCCACGACCATGAAAACTTAAATTGAGGTAATGTGTTTGAGATGTTTTCTGCTCTCGTGAAACCATAGGAACAAGTTGTTTAGGAAAAGAGATTACAAACCGTTTAGAAACTAAATAAGAACACGTTTGAAGGGAAATGGTTGAGAAATTCGATTGAGAGCTCTTCAGCCCTTAACTTCTTTATGAAACCTTCTCCTCTCATCCTCTTGAAGCTGATGGTATCATGGTTTAAAGCTTAATGGACCTTAGTCGAAAATTTTGGTATTTTTCTAAAATTCATAAAAAACGAATTTATAAGTTTTTTCTTCGATTCTCCTTGATCTTGATGTCTTTAGCTTTCGTTGTCTTCATGAGAATTCTTATTGAGTGCCTAGAAATTAAATTGAGGTAATGTGTTTGAGATGTTTTCTGCTCTCGTGAAACCATAGGAACAAGTTGTTTAGGAAAAGAGATTACAAACCGTTTAGAAACTAAATAAGAACACGTTTGAAGGGAAATGGTTGAGAAATTCGATTGAGAGCTCTTCAGCCCTTAACTTCTTTATGAAACCTTCTCCTCTCATCCTCTTGAAGCTGATGGTATCATGGTTTAAAGCTTAATGGACCTTAGTCGAAAATTTTGGTATTTTTCTAAAATTCATAAAAAACGAATTTATAAGTTTTTTCTTCGATTCTCCTTGATCTTGATGTCTTTAGCTTTCGTTGTCTTCATGACAATTCTTATTGAGTGCCTAGAAACTGGTGGGTATTAGTTTGGAGAGATAAATTTTCTTGTAGTCTTGAATTGAAATTGTAAATTTATTCCCTCCCACGACCATGAAAACTTAAATTGAGGTAATGTGTTTGAGATGTTTTCTGCTCTCGTGAAACCATAGGAACAAGTTGTTTAGGAAAAGAGATTACAAACCGTTTAGAAACTAAATAAGAACACGTTTGAAGGGAAATGGTTGAGAAATTCGATTGAGAGCTCTTCATCCCTTAACTTCTTTATGAAACCTTCTCCTCTCATCCTCTTGAAGCTGATGGTATCATGGTTTAAAGCTTAATGGAACTTAGTCGAAAATTTTGGTATTTTTCTAAAATTCATAAAAAATGAATTTATAAGTTTTTTCTTCGATTCTCCTTGATCTTGATGTCTTTAGCTTTCGTTGTCTTCATGACAATTCTTATTGAGTGCCTAGAAACTGGTGGGTATTAGTTTGGAGAGATAAATTTTCTTGTAGTCT
>NW_019272808.1:0-11366 GCF_002738345.1 Cucurbita maxima
AGGTCATTCTCATTTTTTTTTCCTAAAGTAAATTTGACATATTACATGATCTAAGGCTAAGAATATTCAAGAAACATTCATTCTTCATCCTGAAAATTGGATAGGCTCGATTCAACTTCCATTTCATTTGTTAGAAATTGATTCGATTGAGGAAGGATCATTAGGAGCTTAAGTGAATATTTGTACGGTGAATCTCATCAGACCTATCTTATCGTAAATATCCGGTGAATCTCAACTGGGTAAAGGTCATTCTCATTTTTTTTTCCTAAAGTAAATTTGACATATTACATGATCTAAGGCTAAGAATATTCAAGAAACATTCATTCTTCATCCTGAAAATTGGATAGGCTCGATTCAACTTCCATTTCATGTGTTAGAAATTGATTCGATTGAGGAAGGATCATTAGGAGCTTAAGTGAATATTTGTACGGTACAAGTGGATGATGGAGTTTCTATAAACAGCACTTATTTGCAAACTTTATTTTTTTTTTTTATGAATTAAATTAAGTTGTCACCTTGAGACTTTCTCTCTTAGAAATTGAGATCATCTTTGTCCTTTCTATGTTTCATGTAATTCTTGTGGTAGATTGCATCCGAGCCACTAAATCAAGTCTTGATTAAGTTCAATTGTGGAGTGACTCAAAATGTTTAAAATCTTGCTTCTAGATCTTTAAATAATCTAATTCTAGTTTTATCAATGGGTCGATGGAATAGCTAAAAAGTGAGAGATTAAGAGAGGCTCAAACTTCGTACCTTTCCTTGATTTTTCCCAATTTTAACCGCCTTACCGACTGAATCTTATGAAAAATCTATGGTTCTAGAAACTAGACACAATAAGGATTCTATAGAAGAAAATTTGAGGTAATTCAAATATTGGAAGCTTGAGAACGGAAGGCCTAAACGTTGACAACGATGTAAGTAGCCACCTTGAACTTTTGTTAAGATATACTTGTAGCAATCGCTTGGTTTTCATATGAACTAAACCAAATATAAATTAAGAATATATGAAAGAAAAACTCAAAAAATGTGAATTAAGGCCCTAAACTTATCAAATTTTTCGAGATGTAACGTTAAAATAATGCATTAAATGAACTCGTCTGCCTGTAAAATTCTAATGTTGAGCATTCTACAGCATGTTGAGGTTATATATGAAATTTGGTGGTTGTTGGATAAGGATAAGCACTTAAACCAAAAAACTAAAACTTTACATTGCATCTTTTTAAAACTAAAATATATGATAATAATACTTGCCCATAGATTTCATTAATATCCATTTCTTCATTAATAATATTTGAAAGATCAAATAAATAACTGAAATAATGATGATAGGGTCCCAAATCTAATAATCGGAATACTTATTTCACAACTTTTCAAACCATATTTATGATCGTACGGCTGAAAAAGAATGGTAGAATAATTATACACGTGATCTAATCAATGAATTGATTTTAATGTGTTGAAACCCTTTCAAATACAAAACTAAGAAAATCGAGACACATTAATCATTTTCAAAGTTTTGAAAGCATACGGAGGTACTATTTATTTTTTAAAGTTCAAAGATTTATTACACACAAATTTTATAAATATTTGTGGGTTCATGGCCCATTTTAAATAGGAAGTTGGACTCTGAATCCAATAACCCGAGTTCAAAAATCTCGGTGGGACCTATTTTAGTGAGTATTAACTTAACACAAATATTAAAGCAACAATATATTAGATATTTTTAAATTTCATACTATAAGATATAAATTGTTTAGCATAGACACAAAAAAAACTCAAATGACGATGAGAACTCATATGGATAGATGTTTTGGATGTTTTGGTGAGATGGTAAATACATGGGTCAGTTCTCAACGAATGTGTCAGAACAAGTCAAGATGGTCGAACTTTATCGAGACATGGAATGATGTCAAAATGCATGGGTTATGTTGTTGGTAACCAAGATGACTATGAGATTCAACGTTGCTTAAGAGAGATCTTGACCTAGAGTAGAGGAAAAGACGAGTCAGATGAGTTGATCTAGTCTAAAGGCATGTTGGATAGAGTCGCAGACTGAACATGCACACACGAGAGCCGTGTGTGAAAAAACAAGTTTGGATTCCACACAAGTTGTGTTCAGTTGGTGAAAGAAAAGCTCGCCTAAGATTTAACAAAGCTACAAAATCGGGCAAAAAAATGTGAATGGTACTTGAGCTCCCTCTCAAAGCTTGTCGTAAGTGTGTCAAGATCACGATGCAGCACGATTGAAAAAGTATGACGTGATATTAGACATCAAATTAAATAAATAAAATAATAATGATGCTCTTATTAAAAAGTAAATTTGGAAGGATGAAAAGATAAAATTAGGGCCTTCATGAAGCCCCTATTTTTTTAATTTTTCTTTTTTTGAAAAAGAAGGATAGAATAATTGTAAACTTGATCTAATAATATATTAATTAAAAAATATAGATTTTAATCATTCACATCGAACATTCTATAATTGTTTTGTTTGTGTGTTCATGATGGATGACTAAACTGAAACTATCCAATTAAAACTTATATTATGGAATAACTTCAACCGTTATTTCTCCTATATGGTTACTTACTTCTTTTGAACATAATTTTAAATTAATCAAATTTTGCATCCATTTATAACTAAAAGATAGGATAATAATACTTTCACATGAATTTCATTAATATTCTCTTTCTTTATTAATAAAATAATTATCATACATTCAATAAAACATTAAAAAAATAATATTAACATATGGGTATTTGGTCTAGTGGTATGATTCTCACTTTGGGTGCGAGAGATCATGACTTCAATTTTCAACTATCATATCATTCTTTATGATGAAACATTGGGTTGAAACTGAAACAACTCAATAATAAATTGCTTGTTAGTATATATATCTAATTATCCATTACAATATCATTGCATCCGAGCCATTAAATCAAGCATTGATTAATTTTGATTGTAGAATGACTCAAAATGTTTCAAATCTTGCATCTAGATCATTTATTTTAAGATGTAATCTAATTCTAGCTTTCTCTTGGTTGATCCGAAATTTACATAAGAAAGATGTTAATTTCTTTGCTTCAAGGGTTTTGTCTTCTCAATTTGGTATCAATGCCTAGATTGAATATGTGTGGCCTACTATAGAATTGATTAATTATTTATATATTTTTCAAATCTTTCCATTTATTTCCTAATTGTTATTTCTACCCTTGTTCTTGATCTTTTGACTTTGTTTTCATTTTGTTCCTAAAGATCATATTTAGATCTTAAAAAACAATATAGAATTTTACTTCTTAATATTGTGTTTATAAATCGTTATCATTAGATCATTTGAACGTTTATCTCATGATCAAGTAAATTTAGATCCACATTTTTCTTAAACCATCTAAATCTTCAACAGTTTTGTTTGATATTTTTCTTTCATAATTTAACTTGAAGATAACTTTTGAATTTGACAACATTTTGTAAATTAAGAAGTGAATTTAGTCAAAATCCTTTCTTTTTTTTAATAGTCTGTTATTTGTTTAATTGTTTATTATTTTATTTTTCTATTATTTTACTATTAACTTGTCATGATTTCCTTCCATAGCTTGCTACTATAAGAATTGCTTTATCCATATATTAGCTTACCTTGACAATAATTTAGTCACTTTCCAAATAGCCTACCTTTGTGTGTACCTTGACAAACTGAATTTTGTAAATTAAAATTGTTTTAGATAATCGAAGTAATCTTGAATAAAGGAGTTGAAAATGAAGAAGAATTCCAGGAGAATGAGGAGGAAATGAAAGATAGGAGTCATTTGACAGTTGTTACAAGAAGACTTCTTAAAACTCAAGTTACAAAGAACGATATTGATGATTAAAGAGACAACCTCACACACGGTGTTTAGTCAAGGGGACTCCTTATAGTCTTGTTATTGATACGGGAAGTTATACCAATATAGTAAGTACCATGTTGATCAAAAGATTGCAAATTTCAACCCAACACCATCCTAAACCTTACCAACTTCAATTGCTCAATGACGATAGAACATTGAAGGTAGTTTCTCAAGCTTTAATATCTTTTACTATGAGAAAATATAAAGATGAAATTCTTTGTGATGTTTTACCAATGCTTGCTGGAGACATATTGCTTGGCCGACCTTGGCAATTTGATAGGAAGATCATGTATGATGGTTATTTGAATATGTGTTTTTTTTACAAAAGATGGTAGAAAAACTACTCTTATACCTTTGAGCTATGCAAATGTATTTGCTAATCAATTAAAGTTGTGAAAAAAAAAAAAGAAATAAAGAGTTTGAGGGAGAAGAATGGTAAGAAAAATAAGAATTGAGAAAAAATTAGAGAAAATAAAAGAGGAAAAAAATTAAAAGAAGAATGTAAAAAAGGGGATAAAATTGAAAAAAGTGAGTTGTTTGGCTAGAGTTGGAGAGGTGAGAATGACAATGTTTTCAAAAAATCATCTATATACTTATGTAAAAGGAAGGATGTTTGGTCTCTAACGATAACAACTTGTCTTTACCTAATGTGTTTCAATCTCTTTTACAAGAATTTGAAAATGTGTACTAAAATGAAGTACCTAAAGGATTACCACCCATTAGACATATTGAACCTAAAATAGACTTCATTCTTGGAGCTGTCATTGCTAGTTTATATAGTCAATCCAACTAAGACTAAAAAAATTCAAAGGCAAGTGGAGGAGCTCATGGAGAAGGGCTTTATACGAGAAAGTTTGAGTCCATGTTCTTATTGCTGCCAAAGAAAGATGGAACATGGCGCATGTGTGTGGATTGTAGAGCTATCATCAAAATAATTGTAAAGTATTGACATCCTATTCATAGGCTAGATAATACGTTTGGCCAATTGCATAGTTCGTGTCAATTTACCAAGATTGATTTGAAATCTCATTATCATTAAATTAGAATGCATGTAGATGAATGGAAAACAACTTTCAAAACTATGCTTGGATTATATGAATGACTCTGTTATTCATTTTGGGTTAACTAATGCTCCAGTACATTTATGCGCTCAATTAATCATATTTTGGGAGAATTTTTTTGGAAAGCATGTTGCTGTATATTTTGATGATATTTTAATTTATTCAAAGAGTTTGCATGAGCATATGAAGTATTCATATGCTTAAGTCGGTTTTGATTACATTTAGAAAAGTGAAACTTTATGCTTATTTTAATAAGGGTAGATTTTGCATGGAAAATGAAAAATGGAAAAGGTTAACTTTCTTGACTTCATAGTTGGTAAAAATAGAGTAGAAGTAGATGACGAGAAAGTTGAAGAAATTAGGGATTGACCAACTCCAAAAAAATGCAAGTGAAATTTGGAGTTTTCTCGGGCTAGATAGGTTCTATAGGAGATTTATAAAAGATTTTAGCACCATTGAATGACTTAATGTTTTTAAATGGGAGATAATGCAAGAGAATGCATTCCATGAGCTTAAAGAAGAAATTTATCAATGCACCCTTACTTGTCTTGCCTAACTTTGCTAAAAGTTTTGAAATTGAGTGTGATACAAGTGGTTTGGGCATATGTGTCGTTTTGATGCAAGATAATGGCAGCATTGAACTATCTTACCTATGATAAAAAATTATTTGCTTTAGTTCGTACATTACAAGTATGCCAACACTAATTATAGCCTAGAGTGTTTGTAATCTACTCTGATCATGAAAGCTTGAAGTATCTTAAGGGTGAAAGAAAATTGAACCGTAGGCATGCAAAGTGGGTGATATTTATTGAAACATTTTCGTATGTTATCAAATATAAGCAAGGTAAGGATGATATGGAGGCACATAGTACTTATATCCTAGAGGATTTGTGATCCACTTAGATCATGAAAGCTTGAAGTATCTTAAGGGTCAAAGAAAATTAAACCGTAGGCATGCAAAGTGGGTGGTGTTTATTGAAATATTTTCGTATGTTATCAAATATAAGCAAGGTAAGGATGATATGGAAGCACGTAGGGTGGCTTAATGAAACATTTTAGGATTTATAAAACTTATAATATATTGTGTGAATACTTCTTTTGGCCAAAGATGAAGCACGATGTTCATAAGTTATTCAACCAATGTTTTCCATCTAAAGAATTCAAGTCAAGATCACAACCAAATGAATTGTATACTCCTTTAAATGTACCTAATGAACCAAATGGATTGTATACTCATTTGTTGTTGTAGACATATTTAATAAAAATGGCTCATTGCATGAATCAAAATAGATGATACAAAACATGTTTTCTTATTCAGTAGGGAAGTAGTAAAATTACATCGAAAGCCCTAGAATTATTGTTAGTGATGGGGATGTTAAATTTTTAAGCAACTTTTGAAAAGTATCGGGGGGTAAATTAGGTACCAAATTGTTGTTTTTAACTGCATGTCATCAACTGGTGGACAAACTGAGGTGTTTAATAGAACTTAGGACAAATGATTGTCATTTGTATAGTTTGCATATAATAGAGTAAATCATACTAACTCTCATTGCTCTTCTTTTAAAGTTGTTTATGGATTTAATCCATTTACCCCTTTGTTTTGTAAAGACATATTTGATCAAAACCTCAGAGGAAGATTTACATCCAAGAGGGGATGATTCAAAAAATTATGGATTTAATCCATTTACCCCTCTTGTTTTGTAAAGACATATTTGATCAAAACCTCAGAGGAAGATAAAGTTACATCCGCACGAAAAGCTCAATTAATTTCAAGTCTGTCGCATTAACCACTCAAGCACATCAACATTTGTTAGAAAAAACTATGTTTAATTTTATAAATTATGTAAAAGTCAAATGATCAATTTGACTTATTCTTTGTGGAGATTAAAGGGGATCGAGAATAAATCCCGTCCACAAACATATCGGGATTGAATTCTGGCCACAAACGTCTTTTGTCGGGAGACTATAAATACCCACAATATGTTATGTAAAAAATAGATTCGTTGATGAATGTAATTCAGATCTCAAATTGAGACGTTTCCCTTAGAAATCCGAGGATCATCTTTGCCATTTCTAAGTTTCAAGCAATTCTTGTGGTAGAATTGCACCCGAGTCATTCAATCAAGCCTTGATCAAGTTAGATTGTGGAGTGACTCAATTTAGAACAAGGTTTCAAATCTTGCTTCTAGATCTTCGATCGTAAGAGGTAATCTAATTCTAGCTTTATCTCTTGGTTGATCCAAATTTCGCATAAGGAGGTGTTAATTACTTTGATTCAAGGGTTCTTGCTAAAATAAAAGCTTGGATCGTTGGGCTGAGGATTAGGGTTGCCTTATCAGTTTGGTATCAGAGCCTAGGCTTACATCTTTGTGGCCGACTTTAGAATTGATTTTATCTTTCATTTCTGCTCTTGTTTATCTTTTCTTTAAATTTGTCCATTTATTTTCTTACTGTCATTTTCAACGTTCTTCATTATCCTTCTACTTTGTTCTTAGTGTCCTGATAAAGATCATATTTAGATCTTAAAAAAAAAAAAAATAAATCCTTATCATATTGTCCTTAATATATCTTTATCATTAGATCATTTGCACGTTTATTGAAAGATCAAATAAATTTATATTCTCATTTTTTCCTAAAGCATATAAATCTAGAATTGTTGTGTTCGATCTTCACGACCATTCTTTTTAGAATTTTTTTTTCAGTGTGCAATTATATCCAAAAATATCTTCGTGTCCCTTATTTTTTTTGTTCACGTCTTGTTTTATTTTTGTTGTTACTACATAATTACCTTGTCTTGATTGTCTTGAATAGCTCGCTACTATCAGAATTGCTTTATCCATATTATCTACCTTTATAAGAAATTAGTCACTTTTCCAAATAGTCTACCTTTGTGTGTTAAACACGAGTGTTCCTGAGTGTAAAATCAGTGAGTTGAGTGTGTGAGATCCTAAGCATATAAAACTACTGTTTGTACAATCATGAACCAAGACGAGAAAAATGGAGGGGAGATCAATGATCTAGTTGAAGAAGTCCAAAAGAATGAGAAGAAACTAGAAGATGGTATTCTTTTGGCCCTTATTACAAGAAGACTTCTTAAAACTCAAGTTATGGAGAATGACGTTGATGATTAAAGAGACAACCTATTTCACACGCGGTGTTTAGTCAAGGGGATTTCTTGTAGTCTTATCATTGATAGTGGAAGTTGCACCAATGTAGTAAGTACTATATTGATCAAAAGGTTGCAAATTCCAACTCAAGATTATCCTAAATCTTACAAGCTCCAATGACTCAATGACAGTGGAACAATGAAGATAATTTCCCAAGCTTTAATATCTTTTACTTTGGGAAAATATAAAGATGAAGTTCTTTGTGATGTGTTGCCAATGCATACTGGAGACATATTGCTTGGCCGACCATGGCAATTTGACAGGAGGTTATGTAGGATGGCTATTTGAATAGGTATTCTTTTGTAAAAGATGGTAGAAAAACTATTCTTGTACCTTTGAGTTCTGCAAATGTATTTGCTGATCAATTAAAGTTGGAGGAAAGAAAGAAAGAGTTGGAGGAAAAAGAGTTAAAAGAAAAACAAGAGTTGAGTGAAAAAGTAGAGAAAAATCAAAGAGAAAAAGAGAAGAATGAAAAAATGGATGAAATTGAAGAAAAAAGGAAGAGAGAGTTATTTGGCTACCGTTGGAGAGGTTAAAAGGCTTTCACAAAAATCGATCTTTGTACTTAGGTACAATGGAGGATATTTGGTCTTTAACTATAACAACTTGGCTTTGCCTAGTGTTTTACCATCTCTTTTACACGAATTTGAAGACATGTTTCAAGATAAAGAAATACCTCCCATTAGAGGTACTGAACATAAAATAGACGTCATTCCAAGGACTGTCATTTCTTATAAGCCAGCTTATAGAGTCAATCCAACCGAGATAAAAGAAATTAAAAGGCAAGTGGAGGAGCTCATGGAGAAGGGCTATGTACGAGAAAGTTTGAGTCCATGTTCTATACGAGACTTATTGGTGCCAAAGAAAGATGAACCTTGGCGCATATGCATGGATAATAGAGTCATCAACAAAATCACGGTAAAGTGTCGACATCCTATTCCTAGGTTAGACGATATGCTTGATTTATTGCATGATTCGTGTCTATTTATAAAAATTATTTTGAAATCTAGACATCATCAAATTAGAATGCACGTAGGAGATGAATGGAAAACAACTTTCAATATTAAGTTTGGATTGTATGAATGGCTTGTTATGCCTTTTAGGTTAACTAATGCTCCTAGTAAACCTATGCGCTTAATATATAATGTTTTGAGAAAATATATGAGAAAACATGTTGTTGTTTATATTGATGATATTATAATTTATTTGAAGATTTTGCTTAAGCATGTGGAACATGTTAAATTAGTTTTGATTACACATAGAAAAGAGAAATTTAATTTTAGTAAGGGTAGTTTTTGCATGGAAAAAGTTCACTCTATTGGCTTCATAGTTGGTAAAAATAGAGTAGCTTTGGATAGAGACAAAGTTAAATTCATTATGGATTTGCCAACACCAAAAAGTGCACGTAAATTTCGGAGTTCTCATGAGTTAGCTAACCTCTATAAGAGATTTATAAATGATTTTAGAACCATAACTCAACTATTGAATGACTTAGTGAAAAAGAATGCATCCAATTTTGTTTTTAAATGGGGATAAATACAAGAGAATGCATCCAATTTTCTTATCTTAGGAAGAAATTAAGCAAACCATTATTTGTTTTGGCTAGTTTTGATAAAACTATTGAAGTTGAATGTGAAGTATGTGGTTTGGGCACAAGTGTTGTTTTAATTCAAGATGGAAAGCACTTAATATATTTTAGTGAAAAACTAAATGGGCCAACATTGAAATATACTACCTATTATAAAGAATTATTTGCTTTAGTTCATATATTGCATGTGTGGCAACACTACTTATGGCCTAGAGAATTTGTGATTCACTTTGATCATGAAAACTTGAAGTATGTGAAGGGTCAAAGCAAACTGAACCGTAGACATGCAAAGTGGGTGGAATTTATGGAAACATTTTCGTATGTCATCAAGTATAAGCAAGATAAGGATAATACAGTAGCTCATGTGTTATCTAAAAGGTATGATCTCTTTACTTCTCTTACTGAAAAATTCTTGGAGTTGAGCATATTATTGAATTATATAGAGATGACCAAGAATTTAGAACTATTTATGCATCTTGTCCAAAAAAAAATGGTGGATGAGTATTATGTGTTTCATAATTTTTTAATTACTAAGAGTATGCTTTGTATTCCTAAATGCTCTATAAAAGATTTGTTTTTGAGAGAAGCATATGGTGGTGCCTTAATGGGACATCTTAGGATTAATAAAGTTTATAAAATGTTGCATAAACACTTTTGTTGGCCGAGATGAAGCATGTGGCAGATAGATTTATGGATGATGCAAAGCATGCTGCTAACTTATTCTTTAAGAAAGTAGTTTATGGATTTACTACACTTCATTTGCTTCCTATTCCTACTAATTTCCTTCTAATATTTTTGTGAGTGAATCATTTAGATTTGATCAAAACATTTCAAAAGGAGTGACTGAAAGAAGGTGATGATTTTTTCTGATTCGATGACGAATCCTTCTGAAGAGGAGGAAGATGATAAGAATCACTGTGTACACTTCATTTGCTTTCTATTCCCACTAATTTCCTTCTAATATTTTTGTGAGTGAATCATTTAGATTTGATCAAAAAAATTCAAAAGGAGGGGTCTGAAAGAAGGTGATGATTTTTTCTTATTCGAGGACGAATCCTTCTGAAGAGGGGGAAGATGATAAGAATCACAGTGTACACTTCATTTGCTTCCTATTCCTACTAATTTCCTTTTATTATTTTTGTGAGTGAAGCATTAAGATTTTATCAAAACATTTCAAAAGGAGGTGACTGAAAGAAGGTGATGATTTTTTCTGATTCGAGGAGATTAAAGGGGATCGGGAATAAATCCCGTCCACAAACATATCGGGATTGAATTCTGGCCACAAACGTCTTTTTTCGGGAGACTATAAATACCCACAATATGTTATGTAAAAAACAGATTCGCTGATGAATGTAATTCAGATCTCAAATTGAGACGTTTTCCTTAGAAATCCGAGCATCATATTTGTCATTTCTAAGTTTCAAGCAATTCTTGTGGTAGAATTGCATCCGAGTCATTCAATCAAGCCTTGATCAAGTTAGATTGTGGAGTGACTCAATTTAGAACAAGGTTCCAAGTCTTGCTTCTAGATCTTCGATCGTAAGAGATAATCTAATTCTAGCCTTATCTCTTGGTTGATCCAAATTTCGCATAAGGAGGTATTAATTACTTTGATTCAAGGGTTCTTGCTAAAATAAAAACTTGGATCGTTGGGCTGAGGATTAGGGTTGCCTT
>NW_019272809.1:0-8924 GCF_002738345.1 Cucurbita maxima
TGGTTGAACCTAGCCTATCCAATTTTGTAGATGAAGTATGAATGCTTGTTGAATCTTCTTGGCCTTGGGTTGTGTAATAGGTTCAGTTGGAACACCGTGATTCTTATCATCATCCCCCTCTTCAAAAAGATTCGTCCTCGAATCAGAAAAATCATCACCTACATCAAAAGAACTCAACTCAATAACATTGAAAGTAGAATGTACACCGTGATTCTTATCATCATCCCCCTCTTCAGGATTCGTCCTCGAATCAGAAAAATCATCACCTACATCAAAGGGACTCAACTTAGCAACATTGAAAGTATAATGTATTGACAATTCTATGGGAAAATCAATTTTATTGTTTCATGCAATCAAATGAGTATACGGAGCATTTATAGTCAAATAAAGAATTAGGAATCCACGCTATCTTTAGATCTACAGACTCACTCCCAATTGAATTGAGCTATCTATGGTTAACATTATAATGAAAGTTCATCAGTAAAATTATTTACGCTAATTCATTGAAACTTTAAATAGAAATCATCTCTAAATTTAGATAAGATAGTAAGTTATACTAATTGAATCAGGTGTGGTGAAGGTCGAACAAACACGTGACCTTCAAATCTTCAATATTACGCTATCCCAACTAAGTTATCCCCGTCAACATTGAAAATGAAAATTTGGAAATTTTAAAAAGAAATAATCACTAAATTTAGATTATATAGTAATTTTAAAAAGAAATAATCACTAATTTTAGATTGAATATTCGAGTTATGCAAGTTAGTCAACTTGAATTAGGTGCGGTGAACGTGGATCAAACACGTGACTTTTAGATCTTCACTGGTGGTCTCCAAACTGAGCTATCCTCCTAACATTAAAAATAAAAATTCAGAAATAATCACTAATAATCACTAATTTTGAGATTTTAAAAAATTGAATAGTCAGGAGTCGAGTTATGTGACTTGAATCAGGTGCGGTGAACGTGGATCGAACACGTGACCTTCAGATTTTGAGTCTGATGCTCTTAAAACTAAGTTATCCTCACTAATATTGGAAAAAAAAATCATAAGTAAAGGTATTTCCGCTAATTCATTATATTTTAAAAAGAAATAATCACTAATTTTAGATTGAATAAAGTTATGCAACTTAATAGACTTATGCAACATAAACCAAGTGCGGTGAACATGGATTAAACATGTAACCTTGAGATATTCATTCCCAATTGAGCTATCCCCGCGAACATTAAAAATCAAAATTCATAAGTAAAGCTATTTCCACTAATTCATTATATTTTAAGAAGAATTTATAATCAACTAAACTATAAGATATAATGAATGTTGATCAAACACAAGACCTTCCAATATTCAATCTGATGCTCTCCCAACTAAGCCATTCCAGATAACATAAAAAAATGAATAATCACATTTTTTAGATTGAATAGTCAAGTTGTGCAACTTAGTCAACTTATTCCAGTTCGATAAAAAACGTGCCAGATCTTCCTCTAATTCATTGAGATTGAGATTTTAAAAAGAAATAATCGCTAATGCAATGAACGTGGATCAAACACGTTACCTGCTCACTAATATTAAAATTGAAAATTCAAAAAGTAAAGGTAAACTTATGCCAGTTGGATAAAAAACATGACAGATCTTCCTCTAATTCATTGAGTATGAGATTTTAAAAAGAAAGAATCGCTAATGACACTAATTTTAGAGTCAAATTATGCAACTTAAACAAAGTTCGGTGAACGTGGATTCATTGAGTATGAGATTTTAAAAAGAAAGAATCGCTAATGACACTAATTTTAGAGTCAAATTATGCAACTTAAACAAAGTTCGGTGAACGTGGATCAAACACGTGACCTTCAAATCTTCAGTCCGACGCTCTCCCAACTGAGCTATCCCCGCAATCATTAGAAATAAAAATTCATCAGTATAGGTATTTTAGCTGATTCATTGAGATTTTAAAAAGAAATAATGACTAATTTTCTATTGAGTAGTCAAGTTATGCGAAATAGGTGTGGTTAACATGGAGATCGAACATGTGACCTTCAAATATTAAATTTGACTCTCTCCAAATGAGCTATCCCTACTAACAATAAAAATGAAAATTTTTAAGTAAAAGTATTTACGCTAATTAATTGAAATTTTAGAAAGAAATAATCACTAATTTTAAATTGAATAGTCAAATTATGCAAGATTGAACACGAGGCCTTTAGATCTTCAATCTAATGCTCTCTCAACTGAGCTATCCACACTAACATTAAAAATGAAAATTCATCAGTAGAGGTATTTTCGCTAATTCATTTTAATTTTAAATAGAAATAATCACTAATTTTTAATAAGATATTCAAGTTATCCAACTTGTATAAGGTGGGGTGAACTAGAACACGTTAGGTATTTTCGATAATTCATTGAGATTTCAGAAAAGAATAATGACTAATTTTAGATTGAATAGTCGGGTTATGCAACTAGAATCAGGTGCGGTGAACGTGGATAACAAACACGTGACCTTCAAATCTTCAGTCTGATGCTCTCCCAACAGAGCTATCCCCGCTAATATTAAAAATGAAAATTCATAAGTAAAGGTACTTCCGCTAATTCATTATATTTAAAAAATAAATAATCACTAATTTTAGATTGAATAAGCAAGTTGTATTTTTAGTTTGTATAGTCAGGTAATAAACTTGTATTAGGTGGGTTGAACGTGGATAAAACACGTGTGACCTTCAAATCTTCCGTCTAACAATCTCCCAACTTAGCTACTCTTGCTAACATTAAAAATGAATATTCATCAGTAAAGGTATTGGGTACGCTTCTGGAAATTCAACAAAAGGCAATAGTATTAGACCGAGATGCCAGATTTAAATCTCGCTTCTGAAAAATTCAACAAAAGGCATTGGGTACGCAGTTATAGTACGACATTCCACCCATAAACAGATGGTCAAACAGAAATGCTCAAGCAAATATTGGAAGAAATGTTGAGGGCATATGTGATCGATTTAGCACGAAGCTGGGATAAGTACCTACCCCTTATGAAATTCTCTTATAATAATAGTTGCCAAGCAACCATAAAAATGACCACATATGAGGTTCTCTACGGACGAAGATTTTGATCCCCTATCTTTTGGGAAGAAGGGGGGCAAACGAGAACTATTGGACCAGAGCTATGCAAATTACCAACGCCGCAGTCTAGAAGATTAAAGCTAGGATACAAACCGCACAAAGCCGAGAGAAAAGCTATGCAGATCTAAGGCGCAAGGACATGGAATTGTTGGTAGGGGATCATATATTCCTAAAGGTAGCACCCCATGAGAGGGGTGCTCAGGTAGGGTAAAGAGGGGAAGCTAAGCCCTAGGTTTATCCATCCCTTTGAGATATTAGAAAGGATTGGATCTAGAATCGGGCAATGCCCAAATTTGTCTGTAGTACGTAATATCTTTCATGTATCCATACTACGGAAGTATACCCTAGATCCTTCGCACGTACTGGCTCATGAAACTCTCTTCTTGAGAGATGACCTAACGTATAAAGAAGACACGATTCAAATAATAGACAAGAAAGTCAAAAGATTGAGAAACAAGGAAATCGCTCTTGTTAAGGTCCTATGGAAGAATCATAGAGTAGAAGAAGCCACTTGGGAAACAGAAGGCAAATAAGAACCTTGTACCCTGGCCTATTTTAGAATAAGCACTTTCGATGACCGAAAGTTTTCAAAGGAGAGGAGAATTTGCAACACTCAAGGTCTCCAATAAGAGACCGTGTATAATCCCTACTAAGTTGTATCTAGAAGCAAAGAACAAGTAGAATTGAAAAAACATTGAGAAGATGATACTTTTTCTAATTTTTATAAACTTCCCGAATCATTAAATTTTTTATAGAATAATAATTACAAGGGGCTTAAAAAAGAAAGGCTCCGATCGGAGAAGACATTTCTGGCAGAAGATTCAAAAAAATCAAGAATGAAATTATAGAAATTCTAGATGTTTCAATGGTAGTGGAAAATCCGTCTATAAATTATGAATTAGGGTAGACTATTAGGGGCAAGAAGCAAGCTTAATCGAGTACCCAATCGAGAGATACAAGTTTTTTGTTTTGGGGTATCGTGTTCATGGGTTTACCTCGAATTCGAGAACTAGTCCACTGTTCATTTCCAAACTTGTTCCTGCACCATCTAAATAAGTTTACCCATAAGTTTGGTGAAGGAAAGAGGTCCTCAAAGTGCTAGTAGGTTTTCCCACGAATCAGTCCATGTTAGGTTACCCTCTAATGTTTTCCTAAGCTAAAACCTCAACTCTTAAAGCCTAACCCAAGACATTATGTATAAACCTAAGTTCATCAATAATCCATGTACCAAGTACATAGAACTATGTGAATAACGTGCTAAATAAGTTGCTAGGATCCATACCCATAAGTAACCATTATTTGCCCATAAGTTCTTCTTTTGAGTCTGCTTCTTATTTTGTGTTTATAACGATTATGTATATGTAACACCCCAAACATGAAGAAAATTAGCTCCCACAAAAATAAGCCACTCATGAAAGACCCAAAGGACAGAAAGGAAAAAAATTAAAGTTTTAAGCAAGAACAAGGGACTTAGTCAATTGAGTACCCTAACAAGTGATTTCAAGGATTGGAAAGGAAAAAGTAAATGAAAAGGGCAAAAAAGTCATTTTATCAATTATCAAAAATCTTTCTCGATTTGTAATTCCTTATGTAGAAGGAATCTCAAGATTCAAAAATAAGGGGGAAATGAACAAAAAACAATGAGGAATTTGTAGAAATATTATGGATTTTTCGAGAAAAATAATAATAAAATATTCGAAATGTGGAAATTACCAAAATACCCCTGAAAGAATGGATAATTAGAGAAATGCCACTCCTATTAGAATCAGAGCATCTACCGTGACCATCCGAGCAAAATCCTTCAAACTCAAATCTCAACCGTTGGATCTCCTCCAAAATTTGATATGATCTCAATGAACACGCACGGATCATCACATCCAACGACTAGTATTCAAAGCCAAGGTCGATAAGGCTATGATCGGAGTTGATATCTCCGAAAAATTATCCAGAAAGTTCAATCTCTAAATAACGAAGATTTTAGAGCTCTCAATGTCGGTTTAAGCTCCTCCGATAAAGTCTGAAGTAGGAGAACCAATACGAAATAAGAATCGAGAAAGGTTGATCCCCCAATCGAATGCAATAAGCGTTTAGATTATGGGTCTCCTACTCTAAGATTTCTTCCAAATTCAAGAGCAATCCTCCACCATTTCTCTTCGAACATCTAAATAACGAAGATTCTGGAGCTCTCAATTTTGGTTTAAGCATCTCCTATAAAGACTGAAGTAGGAGCAACAATACGGAATAAGAATCGAGAAAGGTCGATCCCCCAATCGAAGGCAATGAGCGTTTAGATTATGGGTCTCCTACTCTCAGATTTCTTCCAAATTCGAGTGAAATCCTCCCCCATTTCTCTTCAAACATATTCCTACAGTTTCTCAACAAGATTACCCACAAGTTTTATGAAGGAATAGAGTGTTGAAAGTGCCCAGAAACCATTCCCTCAATTCAATCCGCCATTGAAGAACTTCAAGAAAAACTTGAAAATCAAATTCGAGGATACATGATGACTCGTCGAGCAAGAATGATTCCAATCAGTTTCTGCACCTCCAAGGAATGCTTCCATAGAAGACCACGAAGAAAAATAACCTCGAGAGCGTGCCGAATTGAAGGAAATAAGTTTCGAAATTAAATTGGGGATAAGAGTCGAATTCCTATCTACGATCTCTTTTCCTTCAAATTAAGGATTCCTCTAGCTTCAGAGGAAGAAGTTGAGTAAACTTGATGAAAGAATTGAGAGTTGAAACGTCGTAGAACAAGCTACCCAAGAGATCGAAAATCTTGCGTTTTGAGTGAGTTGCATACTGAGTTCGATTTCTAGAAATTAAGGTCCTAGACTCAAAGACATTCCTCTAAACCAATTCCTTTAGCCTGAAGAAAGGATATGAAAGAGGTTCAATAAAGAAATAGGGCCTTGAAACCCCTAGAATCGGCTACCAAATAGAAAAATCCTTTGTTTTTTCTCCAGCGATAAATCAGATTTTGGATGAACTTTGGAAGCGAATATCTTAGGCTACGATCTACGAGAAGGTATCAAATCAATCCCTAACCCTTCCTTGTAACACTCATCTTTAAGTTTCACAAAGAAATCAAGGAGAGAAATGCTGTAAATGTGGCTGTACAGGCCGAGTTTCAGATGGCGGCGATGTGAAAAATGCGCATCTTCTTCCTGTTTAGAGGAAGAAAACGATGATATGGCCAGTTCAACTAAACTATCCAAGTCAACTCAAAATTTGACCTTTTCTTGGGTTTTCTCAATTTTAACCCTATTCCAGACCGATTCTCATAAAAACATTATGGTTTCATAAACTAGACACAATAAGGAGTACGTGGAAGGAAATTTGAAGTAATTCAGATACTGGAAGCTCAAGAATAGAGGTCCCAAACGTCAGCGACGAGGCAAGTAGCCACCTTGGACTCTTTGTTAAGAAATACTTGTAGAAATCGCTTGGATTTTCATATGAACCCTAAACCAAGTATGAATTAAGAATATATGAAAAAAAAACCCAAAGAACCCTGAGTTAAGACCCTGAACCGATCAAATAGCTCGAGATTTAAGTAATGTTAAAATAACCCACTATATGAGCTCCGCTGCCCATCAAATTTTAATACTGAGCATATTATAGTATATTGAGGTTGGATATGAATTTTGGTGGTCATTGGATAAGGATAAGTAGGTAAACCAATAAACGGTGTAAAATGACCATAATGCCCCTAAGGAAATTTACCTTCAGCTCATGACCTAGATGACCTTCAAATGCTATGAAATTCATCAGTAGATCTTATTTTATAAAATGTTATATGAATCCTTATCCCAAGAGGTTATATAAGGTAATGAAGTTTGGGAGTTATTGGAAAACTTTAGTTAGCGAAACCAAGATATGGGAGAAAATGTTATCCATATGACTTTTGCCATGAAGCACGATGTTTATAAATTTTGTAGTCATTGTTGCCAATGTTTGCTGCAAACAAAAAAAAGATAGGGATGTTAAATTTTTAAGTCACTTTTGGAAAGTATGGTAGATAAATTGGGTACTAAATTATTGTTTTCAACTGCATGTCATCTGAGGTGGTTATTGGTTAGAGCTATTATTTATAAGAATTTTAAGTCATAAATTGGGTAACAAATTATTGTTTTCAACTGCATGTCATCTTTAGATTAATGAGCTGGTTAATAGAACATTACGAGCATTGCTTAGGGCTATTATTTGTAAGAATATGAAGTCTTGGGACGAATGTATGCCACTCATTGTTCTCTTTTTGAAGTTGTTTATGGATTTAATCCATTTACGTGTCTTGATTTGCTTTCTATCATCTAATATTTTTGTGAGTCAAGCAACCACAAGTAATGCAAATGAGATCAAAACATTGCATAAAGATGGGAATGAGACAATTGAGAAACAAAATTTCAATGTTGCTTCAAGAATTAACAAAGGACGGAATGAAATCATTTTTCAACCTAGTAACTGGGTTTGGATACATTTTCGCAAGGAGTGATTCTCATCTCAAATGAAGACAAAGTTACATCCAAGAGGGGATGACCCTTATCAAGTCCTTTAAAGAATTAATAACAATGCATATAAAATGATCTTCCATGAGAATTTCAGCACATCCTACTTTCAATGTTGCTGACTCGAGTCCTATTGATGTAGGTGATGATTTTCTGATTCGAGGACGAATCCTTTTGAAGAGGAGGAAGATGATAAGGACCACGGTGTTCCAAATGTTCCAACTATACCTATTACACGATCCAAGGCTAAGAAGATTCAACAAGCATTCATTCTCCATCTACAAAATTGGATAGGCTCAGTTCAACTATTATTTCATGTGCTACAAGCTTATTAGATTGAGGAAGGACCATTTGGAGCTTCAAAAGTGAATATTTACACGGTTGAAGGATCATATGAAGTTGCAAGCATCATTACATGAGTTGTTAGAAAACTTTATTTATTTTTAATTTCATAAAGTTTGTAATGGTAGAATTATCAAATTGACTTCATCTTTTGTGGAGAATCAAGGGGATCGAGATTAAATCCCGGCCACTAACTTCTTTTGTGGGGAGACTATAAATACCCACAAATTATTAGGTAAAAATCAGATTTGTGATGAATGAAATTGATCTCTCAAGTTCAGAATTTTCCCTTCAAAATATGAGCATGGTCTATGCCATTTATAAGTTTCATGTCATTCTGGTAGGATTTCATGTGAGCCATATAGTAAGCTTTCATATTGTGTGGTTGAGTGAAATTCTCAACTTTCTACTTATTTTTGGGATTTCTTTTCTCCATATTCATTGTAATATATCTTGATACAAACAAGTTTATTTTTCTAGAGAATGTATTAAGCACATGAATTTATTAATTACGGTGAACTTTTGTATAAAACGAAGTAAATACAAATGGAGTAACATGAGATAGAAGTAAACATAGTAATAAAAAGAAACTACATAAACTTAAAAAAAGTTAATCCCATTTTACAATATAAATATTGTTCAATTGTAGCCAAAAAGTAGTTTTGAAAACTGGCCACTTCATATCCATCTATGTTTGAAAACTAAAATAAAGAAAAAAAATAAAAATATTTTTCAAAAACTTAGTTGGGAGGGAAATTTTGCTTAAAATTCAAATGTTTTTTTTCAATAAAAGGATAAAATACATAATTTTGAAAAAAAAATGAAATCATTATCAAAGGGGCCTAATTTTTAACATATCTATCCTAAAGGAATGCATGGACTCTAGTGGCAATGCTGCTTCAACTCTGTGATAGATCATGTGAAGTTAACGTGACAATAATAATAGGTTCTAAAGCACAAAAATATGT
>NW_019272809.1:9298-11297 GCF_002738345.1 Cucurbita maxima
ACGAGATCGAAAATCTGGCATTTCGAGTGAGTTGCATACCGAGAACGATTTCTAGGAGTTAAGGTTCTACACTCAAAGAGGTTCCTAAAAAAAACGCTGTAAATGAAGAAATAGGGCCTGAAACCCCTAGAATCGGCTACCCAATAAGAAATCGTTTGTTTTATCTCCAACGATAAATCAGATTTTGGATGAACTTTGGAAGCGAATATCTTAGGCTACGATCCATGAGAAGGTATCAAATAAATCCCTAGCCCTTTCTTGTAACATCCATCTTTAAGTTTCACGAAGAAATCAAGGAAAAAAACGCTGTAAATGGGCTGTACAAGCCGAGTTTCAGATGGCGGCGATGCGAAAAATGCACATCTTCTTCCAATTTAGAGGAAGAAAGTGATGATACAGACAGTTCAACTGAATTGTCCAAGTCAACTCAAAATTTGATCTTTTCTCTGGTTTTCTCAATTTTAACCCCATTCCAGACCGATTCTCATAAAAAACATTATGGTTTCATAAACTAGACACAATAAGGAGTATGTGGAAGGAAATTTGAAGTAATTCGGATACTGGAAGCTCAAGAATGGAGGTCCCAAACGTCGACGACGAGGCAAGTAGCCCCCTTGGACTCTTTGTTAAGAAATACTTGTAGAAATCGCTTGGATTTTTATATGAACCCTAAAGCAAGTATGAATTAAGGATATATGAAAGTAAAATCCAAATAACTGTGAGTTAAGACTCTGAACCAATCAAATAGCTCGAGGTTTAAATAACGTTAAAATAACCCACTATATGAGTTCGCCTATCAAATTTTAATACTGAGCATATTATAGCATGTTGAGGTTAGATATGAAATTTGGGGGTCATTGGATAAGGATAAGGAGGTAAACCAAGAAACGGTGTAAAATGACCATAATGCCCCTATATTATTTCAATATTCACTCTAGAAACAAGGGTTAAAAACTATATTATTTCAAACCCTCCATTGTTTCTTCTACTTTGCATGAAAATGCTTCCACTAAATCATGTTACTAACTAGTTGGTTTGGGTTCGATTCAATTCTTGGGTCCACTAGATTGAAACGACCCAGCTCAATTAAACTCTTGATAATATAAAAATCATAAGTTTCTTAAATTACATTAACTTAAACCCCTAATTTTTTTTTTTTAGAATGTTTAGGTTTGTGTCTAGTTGATCTCTAAATGCTTAAAAGTATCTAATAAGACTTCTTCTCAAATGAGTGATTTGATATATCATAGAGGACAAAATATTTATTTGTTTCAAATATCTTAGGTTGACCATTCTTGTCAAAGTATTTTGAATATTATCATTGTGAATTACTAATGCCGATTGAATTTCATTAATAACAATATCCCATAACTCGGGTAAAGATGACATCAAAATTAATACTTTAATTTCATCTTCAAAATTTATTTCCACTTAACTCAGTTGACTTATAATCATAATAGTCACCCTTACACAAATATTTACAAACTTAAAAGGTAAAATTATAAGGAGTACCAGAGAAAAGTGCTTAAAATAGTTTCAAAATATAGAAAAAAAAGATAATAGGGATGGGTCAAAGTCAACATTTATTTTCTAGTTAGCATGGTAGGGTCAAAACTTATTTATTTCTTTGAAATGTTCGAGTTTACCATTTACATGTTTTCATTTTTCTACTTTTTTTTTACCTGCATTTAGAAATGAAGCAAAATTAGTCTTGTTGTCACGCTTAGACCTATTATCCTTCCACCAATAGGAGCAAAAGGCAACGTTACTATGTGAAACTAGTTTCATGTCATTTATTTAACAATAAGGGTGTTAGCATGCATTTAGAAATGAACCCATATTTAAAAAATTTAGATAAAATAGAAAAGAACGGTTATCTCAAAGATAATGATACTATGTGAAACTAGCCTCAAGATGCTTCCTTAACTCTTAGGGGCGGTAAACCAACGGTTCCTTCATCTAAGACCCATGGTCCAACTCCCAACATGGAAGGGATAAT
>NW_019272810.1:0-11291 GCF_002738345.1 Cucurbita maxima
CTTCGGTGACTCCGCCGTATCTAGAACCGCCCGGTTCACTCCTCTTCTCACAAACCCTAGGCTGGATACATTTTACTATGTCGAACTGTTAGGGATCAGCGTCGGAGGCACGCCTGTTTTCGGCATCTCCGCTTCACATTTCAAGCTCGATTCGAACGGAAATGGTGGAGTCATCATCGATTGCGGTACCTCCGTCACTCGATTAAACCGACCGGCGTACATAGCCTTGCGCGACGCCTTCCGTGCTGGAGCCTCGAGTTTGAAATTGGCCCCTGAGTTTTCCCTTTTCGATACTTGCTACGACTTATCCGGGAAAACGACGGTGAAGGTTCCGACGGTGGTGCTACATTTTAGAGGCGCTGACGTGTCGTTACCAGCGTCCAATTATCTTATCCCGGTCGACGACAACGGGAGGTTCTGCTTCGCCTTCGCTGGAACGACCAGTGGGCTGTCCATCATCGGCAACATTCAGCAGCAAGGATTCCGGGTCGTGTACGATTTGGACGACCAGTGGGCTGTCCATCATCGGCAACATTCAGCAGCAAGGATTCCGGGTCGTGTACGATTTGGCGGGTTCCCGGGTCGGATTCTCCCCTCGTGGTTGTGCCTGATGTCGACGGACCGACGTAATGCAAGGCCGGGAAAATCCTCCCGCCGCCGTCTGTCCATTTCCTTTTTTCAGTTCAGTCGTGATGATTAAAAATAAAGAAAAAGAAAAAAGGAAAAGGTTTAAACAGACTAGCTGAGCTGTATCAGTATCACAAAATTGTTGGAGAAAGGAGTATATGGACTCAGAACGGTGTCGTTTAATGTTTACTATTTTACTTGACTTCTTCTATCTTTACCCTTTGAATATTTTAGTCTGCCAAATCAGTGTCTTATTTCAAATAAATAATTTAAAATAAATTAAGGTTGAGTTGATAATTAATCTGCCAAATCAGTGTCTTATTTCAAATAAATAATTTAAAATAAATTAAGGTTGAGTTGATAATTAAGCTGAGTCAAATATTTTTTTTATTAGGCCCAGTTAGTGTAAAAATATATTTTATTTTACGGTTAAATTGAAGAAAATTATAACTTTAAAAGTTAGAATTTCATATTTATTATTTAATATAATTTTATGAAATATTTTCTATAATCTGCTAAATGACTAATTTCAATATTTAAAAATTCTATTTTTTTTAATTAGTAAACTTATAATTTAATTTTAAATATTTCTATGCTTATGTTTTATGTAAGGTTAATATGTAATGCTTAATTATAATTTTTTTAAAAAGTAAAGAGTATTAGTGGGAAGAAAGAGACACAATTTGGAATTCAAAACAATAAGATATTATAAATCTAGTCTAATCCTTAAATTTATAAATTTTAATGTTAGGTAAATTTGTTAGTCTTAACAAAAAAAATTAATAGATAAATATTTTATACTAACTAATATAAAATTCAAAGTTTATATAAAGCTCAATTTTCTACACCAACTCACGAATTATAATAATAATAATAATATATATATATTAAAGTTTAAGAATATTACATAATTTTTAAAGTTTTGGAGGCATTTTTTTTTTTAAGTTAGATAACATTCGATATTAGTTTAGTCATTATTTTTATTATTAATCATATAAGTAATATTATTATTTTATATGGTTAAGTTAATAAAATTATTTTTAAATTTTAGAGGGCTTTTTTAACTCTCAAACGTTTCAATAATTCAAAAACTTTTTAAAAGCAAGCCTCAAAATTATCTTTATTATTTGCTTTTATAAACTTTATTAATACTATGGTTTAAAAAATATTCATACTTCAAAAATACCTTTTGATTTTTTAAAACTATCTTTAAACTTTTTTAAGAAAATAAAAAAAACATTTAAATGAATTTTTAAAAATAACGTTAAAAAGTTTGGATATAATCTCGAAGTGTCAATCAATGATTAGAAAAAAATGGTAATACTAATTTTAAATTTTATTTTTTTAAATATAATATTAACTCTAAGATATTTTTTAACTTTTAAATAAGTAACAAAAAAAAAAAAAATCAAATTCAAATATATCTTTTAAACAAATTACTATGGCTTACATAAATTAAAAAATATATATATATATTTTTTTTTCTACAATTTTTTTGAAAATTAATAGATATTTAGTTTATAGATAATTTTATTAATTTAGCGTATATATATTTTTCATTTTGCCGTATGGAGCACAAGGGTAAGATGGAGTATCCAACGACGTCGTTAAGGAGGCGCCATCTTGGTGATGTGAAGCACGGGGTTTTAGCTAATTCCCTATTAGCTCAACTTCTCGCTCTGCGCATTACTCCCCATTTTCTTCCTTCATTCTTATGAATCCTTCCTTCTCGCATGGAGCTTCTTTCTCCCATCTCCTCTTCTCCCTCTTCAATAACCACTCCTTCCGTTTCACTCTTCCATGGAGCTTCTTTCTCCCATCTCCTCTTCTCCCTCTTCAATAACCACTCCTTCCGTTTCACTCTTCCCTGCCAAATTTCCAATTCTAAATTGGCATAACAAAACCCAATTCAGGATTCAACAACCCGCCTCCAAAATCTACAGATACCCAACTTTTAATCTTCCAAGATGTAGAACCAACTTGATAGTTTTCGCTAATTTCCCTCGTCCCACCAGACGCGGCAAATCTTCCAAGATGTAGAACCAACTTGATAGTTTTCGCTAATTTCCCTCGTCCCACCAGACGCGGCAATTCGCTTCGGAAGAAACTCACCCAGGAGCAACAGGTACGTCGAATTCCCATTCCCGACAATTTAAATCCTGATTTTCAATTGCGCGAACGAATTTCTGATCATAGTGAGACTGCCAGTCGTGTTGGTGGTGATGTTAGTGATAACACTGTTGAAACAAAACCGAAAGGTTTAGGTGAATCTGTTTTGTGGAATAGATTAGAGAATTGGGTTGATCAATATAAGCAGGATATTGAGTTTTGGGGGATTGGTTCTGGTCCTATATTTACGATATTGGGTTGATCAATATAAGCAGGATATTGAGTTTTGGGGGATTGGTTCTGGTCCTATATTTACGATATTTCAAGACTCAGATGAGAATGTCAAATGGGTTTCTATTAATGAGGATGAAATTTTAGCGAGAACCCAAGTTGAGAGAGTTGATTTGGATGACACAAATGGAGTGAACCATAAAATCTCGGCTGCAAGAAGGATTGCAAGAGAAATGGAGAGTGGGAAGAATGTGCTTCCAAGGAATAGTTCAGTCGCCAAGTTTGTAATTGAAGGAGATGATCAGTCTACTGTTCTGAAAGCTGCTCAGGGTTTCAATTTTAGGCCTGAGGTTTTTACCAAGTTTTCACGAGCTGGGGGCTTAGTTCTATGTAGTTTTCTCTTACTTTTTTCTTTGAAGAAATTGTTCACTTTCAAAAAGGAGGAGGTTGAGTATAGCGAATTCGAGAAAGAAATGATGAGGAGGAAGATCAAATTTAGAAAGGGGAAAGAGGTGTTGGAGAATGGTAGAGTTGAAGTTATTCAAGAACGTGCAGATCAAATTTAGAAAGGGGAAAGAGGTGTTGGAGAATGGTAGAGTTGAAGTTATTCAAGAACGTGCAGAACCACCTAAGGTGTCATTTGAAAAGCCCAAATTAGATAAGCAAGAACTTATGCGTACTATAGCAAAAGAAAAATCGAAAGCATCAGCTACCAATCTAGGTTTAGTTGAGTCTACGGAGGCTTTGAATGAAAGTGTTGTAGATTTGAGTAACAAAATTCAGGAAATAAGAGAGATGGCACGCGATGCACGGGAACTTGAGGCACGAGAAGACCCCTTTTCTGTTTCTGATGAAAGCAGTCTCTTGAATGGATGCACGGGAACTTGAGGCACGAGAAGACCCCTTTTCTGTTTCTGATGAAAGCAGTCTCTTGAATGGAAAATTGCCAAACGAAGATGACATTGTTGAACATACAGATGAAGGTTCCTGTTTTCCGGCTGATGTTTTAGCACAGGATGAGCATGTGCTTGAAAGTGTTGAGAGTGAGCTCCCACACAGTGTAGCTTCTGAAGAGAAAAAGGATTTGCAAATATCTAGCACGTCAAGCGTGGAAGTGCCACTTAATGGCTATAGCACCTCATGGGATGTTAAAGATTGTAAGACTTCTTTAGGAGTTATGGATACAACGCAATCTGAAACTTACTGTGATACATGTTAAAGATTGTAAGACTTCTTTAGGAGTTATGGATACAACGCAATCTGAAACTTACTGTGATACCGAGAAACTAAAAACAGATTCCGAACAAAAGAAACTAAAAATCTTGAGAACAGTGAAGGAAGCTAGGGAGTATCTCTCTGAAAAACAACAAAAACAAATGCCTGATGAGAAAATTCAAGGCATAACTGGCTAGGGAGTATCTCTCTGAAAAACAACAAAAACAAATGCCTGATGAGAAAATTCAAGGCATAACTGCACAAGAATTTGCTGCTGCTCCAGGGCTTTCAAATGATAACATGTTGGAAAATGTGGTGAACAAGGAAGCAGATTCAGAAAATATACTGTTCAAATCTTCCTTTTCATTTGAGGCATTAGATTCGTCATCTTTGATTAGTGACAATGTTGATTCAGCACACAGTGATAAAAGTTCCATCTCACTCGAGGACGACCGCTCTAAAAGTTCTGTGGAAGGAGGACCCTCAGTAGGCGGCAGTCAAGATCTCCACAAGTCATTGGATCGTGAAAGCAATGATCGTGATGCAGAAACCATGCCGTATGGAGAAACAAAGAGCTGGATGGAAGATAATTTTGATGAACTTGAGCCTTTTGTTAAGAAGATTGGAGTTGGCTTTAGAGATAACTATATGGTTGCTAGAGAGAAAGGTGAACAGCAATCTGATGCCATTTCTACATTTGCACAACTTAAGTATGAAAATGACAATGAAGAGGAGCTTGAGTGGATGAAGGACGACAACCTTAGAGATATTGTTTTTAAGGTTAGAGAAAATGAACTATCGAACCGAGATCCATTCTATTCAATGGATCCAGAGGAAAAGCGTACGTTCTTTAAGGGTCTTGAGAAGAAAGTCGAGAGAGAGAATGAAAAGCTGTTGAAGTTGCATAAGTGGCTCCACTCCAGCATTGAAAATCTTGACTATGGAGCAGGTATTTCAATGTTCTTGAGCTTTTTATGTTAAATAGTTCTTATCCTGATTCCCCCTTATGTTCTTTTCTCTAGATGGCATCAGGAGCTTTTTATGTTAAATAGTTCTTATCCTGATTCCCCCTTATGTTCTTTTCTCTAGATGGCATCAGCATATACGATCCACCCGAAAAAATCATTCCCCGTTGGAAGGGTCCTCCTTTAGAAAAGAACCCTGAGTTCATCAATGACTTCCTGGAGCAAAGAAAGGAAATTTTCGCTGTGAAAGCTGGTTTGCCTCCCTGAGTTCATCAATGACTTCCTGGAGCAAAGAAAGGAAATTTTCGCTGTGAAAGCTGGTTTGCCTCTTTCTACGAATAAAGACGAGCAGAAGTCTTCTAATCCCGATGGTAGCATTGAAAATATCAATGATCCCAATATGACAATTCATAACAAAGAAAGGAAAGATTCTACGACAATTATAGAAAGTAGTGATGGATCCATCAGACGTGGTAAAAAATCAGGGAAGGAATTTTGGCAACACACAAAGAAATGGTCCCAGGGATTTTTGGAATCTTATAATGCAGAGACAGATCCAGAAGTCAAATCTGTTATGAAGGATATTGGAAAAGATTTAGATCGGTGGATTACTGAGAAAGAAGTGCAAGAAGCTGCCGAGTTAATGGACAAGTTGCCTGAGAGGAATAAAAACTTCATGGAAAAGAAATTGAACAAGCTCAAAAGAGAAATGGAAATGTTCGGACCACAGGCTGTCGTTAGCAAGTACCGTGAGTATGCAGAAGAAAAGGAAGAAGATTATTTGTGGTGGTTAGATCTTCGCCATGTACTTGTGAGTATGATTAAAACTCAACTTATGATGTTACAAATACTTTTGGAACATTGTTTCACTTCAACTTTCATTTGAATATTTTGAAATTCTTTGTGATTTGATTTTGAACACTTCATTTAACTTTACAGTGCATCGAACTGTATACGGTGCAAGATGGAGAGCAGAGAGTAGGATTCTATTCCTTGGAGATGGCTGAAGATCTTGAACTTGAGCCAAAGCCATGCCATGTTATTGCTTTTGAGGATGCTGGTGATTGCAAAAACTTTTGCTATATCATTCAATCTCATCTGGAAATGTTGGGGACTGGCCATGCGTTTCTTGTCGCACGTCCACCTAAGGTATGGAATATCTCATCTGGAAATGTTGGGGACTGGCCATGCGTTTCTTGTCGCACGTCCACCTAAGGTATGGAATAACTTGTTTTCGAGCTTCAAGCTTTCTAATACATTTGACAAACTCGAAAGTGGCTAATGACATTTTGCATTGTCTGTACTTATTTCCCCTTAATCATCTGATGGATTATCTGAATGATCTAGCAAACGTTTGTTCTTACCGAACCAATATCCGTTTGTGGAACTTCCAAACCTTGGGATTTCTCCAATCATTGTGAATTTATATAATTTGCAGGTTGTTGTGGTAATTAAATCAAAACCTTGGGATTTCTCCAATCATTGTGAATTTATATAATTTGCAGGTTGTTGTGGTAATTAAATCATTACTTTGAAGTTACTGTGTGTGCATAGACAATCTTCCTGTTTGATTAATCTCTTTTTGTGATCGTCAACTATTGAGACAACCCGTCGTATTTTGTATGTATTTTTCTTTCTTTTCGTTTTGTTGTTATCCGGATATCTTATCGATTTTACTTGCATAACCGTGTTTCTCTCTTGTTAAAAAATTTGCAAGGATGCCTTTCGGGAAGCCAAAGCCATTGGTTTCGGTGTCACAGTCATTAGAAAAGGTGAGCTTAAGCTCAATGTGGATCAAACGCTGGAGGAAGTGGAGGAACAAATCACTGAAATCGGTAGCAAAATGTACCATGATATGATCATGAAGGAGCGTTCTGTAGATATTAGTTCTTTAATGAATGGTGTACTTGGTTTGAGCAACACACCAACAAGGAGGTACCTTTTGATCCTTGATATATATATATATATATGATACTTTAATGGTTTGTTTGACTTGGCTTTCACTTTGTGAAGTAATCTCTTCTTGATTGTTCACTTTCTTTTCAGAGGAAAATCAAAACGAAAGTTAAAGAAACTGAAGAAAAAATGACTAGAAGCCATGACATAAATATAAGTTGCACATTCCTGCTGACCGACTCCGACCGTCCGACGATGCTGAGGGCTGGAATGGTCGATCCCGGACAGCATTTTTGATGGAAAACTCTCCTGGGTTCTCATCTTGTTTCATGCACTTGTGGAGGTGGAGGTACAGCATTTTTGATGGAAAACTCTCCTGGGTTCTCATCTTGTTTCATGCACTTGTGGAGGTGGAGGTGGAGGTACGTAAACTGATCGATTTCGATGCGAAAAAATAGTTACAAATTGCTTCAGCCGTGTTATGTCAAAACAAAGATTTTGAGATCAAGCATTTTGATCAGAGCTATTTACTCCACTGTTGACAAAGCTAGGAAATGTTAGTGTCATGTCCCTGTAAGCAAAGAGAACTTATATTATGATGTTTGCCATTGATAAAACAGGCGTTTTATGTCACCATAGAGACCCTGCTATCGTTCAGACAATTGCAGTCAGACAATTGCATTGACTTACAGATGGTTTGTACTAGATTTTACCTCTTCATGTCCGATGAAGCCAGTACATCCCAGATCGTACAACTTAAAATGTATCTAGGAACTCAATATTAAATCAATCCGAACTCTTAAGAAACCATACAACAAAGCGTAATCAATCATTAGAATCATCTTCTTACATTCGATCAATCTTGACAGTCTTTGGAGTGTTCGAATGAAAGACTCTAGTTTCTTATCGCGTCTAAACTGTCTCGCCGCTACAAGGACTCGATGTTGTGATGATTCATGGGATTTTTTCTTATTATTTTAAGGCCGATATCAAAACATCACCCCCTAACATCTTTATGGTGCAAGGACAGAATTAAAATAAGATTATTTATGAATTTTTTTAAAAAAAGAATGATATATTCCTAATTTGATTTGGAATTTCTAATTGGATTATTAGAATATAGATTAAATATACACCTTCTCTTAGATGAAGATCAAAAAGAGAGAGGAAGAGTAAAATTTCATACTACATTGTTCTAAGCGAGGCCTCTTATCGTAATAAACATAAGCGGACTCTTATCGCACTGTTAAATTCTACATATTCTAAGCGAGGCCTCTTATCGTAATAAACATAAGCGGACTCTTATCGCACTGTTAAATTCTACATAAATTAATAGACATCGAACTAAATTGTAATTTCTTTTATGTATTCAAATAGTCTTTTTTATTTATTGTTTATAAACATCTAATAAAAATTAAATTCAATCTAGAAATGAAATTGATTATGGTTACTATGAACAAAGAAGAATGCTATAAAGTTATGATGCCATTTGTAAATTAGAAGGCAAAAAAATGAGCCATTTCCATAGTGAAAAGGAGCTGCGATGGGATCAAGAAGTTGAAGGTGGGATGATGGAGCCCTGGCCATTTCCATAGTGAAAAGGAGCTGCGATGGGATCAAGAAGTTGAAGGTGGGATGATGGAGCCCTGACAACAGAACCAAGCAACCACAATGCCTAGCAGAGCACCAGCAAGGACCTGCAATGGCGTGTGCCCAAGCAGCTCTTTCAGCTTTCTTTTTCTTATGGGATGGCCTTCAAACAAGTCCTCAACGATCATGCCCAAGCAGCTCTTTCAGCTTTCTTTTTCTTATGGGATGGCCTTCAAACAAGTCCTCAACGATCAGATTAAGAACCTGCATTATCATTTCATTCCAAATCTTTATAATAATATACCTTACTTGTTGGGAAAGCAATTACATAAGTCTAAAATATGCCGCATTTAACACTAGTTTAATTAATTAAGTCATATATTCTCGAACAAGATGATAAAGGTTTTAATCTTTTCATCCTTACATGTTATTGGAGTCAAACGCTTATGACACGATACTTTCTTTATAAAAACCACAAATTAAGATCGATGCAAGTGACATAAGCCACAGATACCACCGTACTATCACTTAAGTTTTGGGTAAATTTCCTGAAGTAACCATCTAACCTTACAACATTTGATGACTTTGGAAATCATGACGCCAAAGACATCTAAATCTAGACACTGGATGTGAGATCCCATATCGATTGGAGAAGAAAACAAACAATCCCTTATAATAAGAGTGTGAAAATTTCTCCCTAATAGACGCGTTTAAAAATGTGAGATTGACGATGATACGTAACGGGCCAAAACAGACACTATGTACTAACAGTGGGCTTGAGTTGTTACAAATAGTATCAGAGCCAAACACTGTGGCAGTATGTCAACGAGAACACTGGCTCCCAAGGAAGGGGGTGGATTGTGAGTTTCCACATAGGTTGGAGAGAGGAACGAAGCATTTCTTATAAGGGTGTGAAAACCTCTCTCTAGTTGATGCGTTTTAAAACCGTGAGAGGTGATGCATAACAGGTCAAAGTGGACAATATACACTAACGGTGGGCTTGGGTTGTTACAAATGGTATTAGAGCAAGTCATCGAGTAATGTGCCAGCAAAGACACTGGCCCTCACGGGGGTGGATTGTGAGATCTTACATTGGTTAGAGAGAGGAACAAAATATTTTTTATCCGAATGTAGAAGTCTCTCCTTAGTAGATACATTTTAAAATCGTGAGGCTGACAATGATACGTAATGATTACTTAGGATATCATTACGAAGCATATCAGCTAACAGAACTCCATACAGTAAGGAACCATAAGCCAGATAAAGCCATGTCAACTCAGCCTCTCCTCCCCAACACACAGAGAAAAACA
Organism: Cucurbita maxima; assembly: GCF_002738345.1. Classification (NCBI taxonomy): domain Eukaryota; kingdom Viridiplantae; phylum Streptophyta; class Magnoliopsida; order Cucurbitales; family Cucurbitaceae; genus Cucurbita; species Cucurbita maxima. The sequence goes on from NW_019272810.1 coordinate 9,944, forward strand.
GAGAAGAAAGCCCATAAATGCAAAAGATCCATATTGATCGGCAGCAGAACTAAGTACTAACCAACATATTCAAACAACTCAATCTGAGAAAGGAAACTTCAAAGTTTTAAGATTATTGTAAGCAAATTTATGTAAAACAAACAAGATTTTGTACCTCAGCTTGCATGCCGGTATGTCGACGAATACCAATTGCATCATACATGACAATAAGACTAAACCCCAAGCAGACTGGAAATAGCGAGTCCGCAACGCCATGACAAAGAGCCACAGAAGTCGTCAAAGCGGTGCACAATGCAGAGTGAGAAGAAGGCATTCCACCACAACCAAACATTATCTTCAAATCCCATTTCCTTTCCACGAAAAAGTTCAACAAAACCTTCGTCGATTGAGAAAAAAATTATCTTCAAATCCCATTTCCTTTCCACGAAAAAGTTCAACAAAACCTTCGTCGATTGAGAAAAAAACCATGCGAACAATCCCGAAACAAATGTCGGATTCGTCGCCAATGTAGCAACGAACGGACTAATACGGTGCTTCACCGTCGCGGTAATGCTTATCAAAGCAATCTCGAAACTCCCGCTCTGTAAGTAATTTCCACTCCATCCACCATCTACAAATCTCGCTGAAACACTCTGAGCTTTCCGGAGATTCGAACGAAAATTGCGATCACCGCCTTCAGATTTCTGGCTTTTGGCGCTTGGACGAGAGGTAGAAGACAAATCATGTGGAAATCTGCGAAGCTTTTTCGATTGAATGAACCGAAAAGACAAGAAGGTAGTGGAGAGAGGACGAGGGGAGCCATTGAAAACGGGGGCACTCGATCTAAGCCCGACACTAGCAGTTTCCATAAGGGGTTTTGGTTTCTCGGGAATTTGAATCGCTAGATGTGAAGAACTTTGGAGAGGGTTCTAAAGTAACTTGCGAGTCAAGCATATGATTCTCAAAGCATATGCCATTTCCAAACCTTTTATCTATCACCACATTGACAGATCCTCTAGAGACATCAAACAACCTGTATTCCATCATTCATGTTACATTCAAACTTTAAAAAGTTGCATGATAGAATCAAGATATCTTATGAAGTGATTCTAATTTAGAGTTTAAATATAAATTTTCTTTGATCATTCATGTAAATCCAATTTATTATTTTTTGGATTTTAACATTATGATCTATGATCTTGCAGAAATGTAACATATACGCAAACAATTTAACAATTTTTTGGTGATCGTCTATCGATCATCAAGTTAGGAATGAAGTTTAAACATTCAAACCCACTGCAAACATTTTTTTTATTACAACTTTACAAATTCCAGATTACAAAGTTATAAAGGATATACATTTGTTCCC
>NW_019272811.1:0-11287 GCF_002738345.1 Cucurbita maxima
GAACTCAGGCAATTGGCGACGAACACGGGGTCGCCGGAACGTGAGGACACGTATCAAGCAACTGGTGCAGAGACACTTCTGGTGCCTCCGCTGACACGCGTCAGACTATTGACCCAAAAACTCGTCCCGCGCTCTGTGAAGCAACCCGACGACCTGCGGTCCAACCCTCAGACTATTGACCCAAAAACTCGTCCCGCGCTCTGTGAAGCAACCCGACGACCTGCGGTCCAACCCGAAACCTACCACAAGTCCTTGTTCAAAACGTGTCACGCCCAGAAAATTCAAGGGGTAAGTCTACGTCCGCTAGGGATCGAGATGCGCCTCTGCCCGCGCATTGCCTGCGTTGACCGTGCGTACACCCTGCACGTGGGGAAGTGTGCAGGCGTGTGGGAGCCCCTTATGAGCGCTTGCATGCGCGTGAGTGCCCTGTTTTCACCTATTTTTCATCCTGATTCTAGTGCTAATCCTATTTTACTGTGAACTAGGTCTCTCTATAGATAATTCGTATTTTTTGGACTCTGTTACGACTGTAATCAAGCTCGAGAAGGCACGCAACATACTTGTACGTAACCATACAAATTTAGGAAGTAGTACTTGTTGGGTGCAATGGTTTTGCAGGCATGCTAGAGCGAATTATCCCTAGGTAGCTAGATCTAATGATCCTCTATACTTATGAAGGTAAATATATATTTGTTGGACTTGCTACCTTTATGAGATTTCGTACTCGATGTTTGTATGCTTGTTGGACTATCTTTCTACTGCTTTTATCTGTTCATACTATGTTGGTGGACTTGAGGATTTGTGTATCTACGCTCCGAGTGTTGATGGATGATATCGTCCTGTTGAGCTTGTATGACTGTATGTGTTGTTAATCATACATAAACTCCTCTTGAATGATTGTGTGAACTTACGATATGATTGATAAGCTGTAGTGTTGTGATAGGCCCAGGGTGAACTCCTATAGGGATTGAATTGGGTTTAGTTAGGGGACCCTCCTTATGTTACCGTCTATGGTGTTGTGAGCGATGCTTAGAGGGAGAGACCCTTTAACCCTGGACTATTATGGACTTGGAATTCTTGATTAAGTGAATCTAGAAGCCAGGGCCCTTAACTCAATAGTTTTAATTACCTTTGAGGTATAGAGAACCACATTAGGACCCCAAGGTGTAGAGAGATGACCTCTTAGCCGACAATATCTGGTATAACGTTCGAGTATGCTCCGCTTCCCTTCCTACTCTAGTGTGGTACTGTTGAGCTAGGCGAGACGCTAGTTACGGAGATGTTACCCTCCCCTTTTTACTCCAATGTGGTACCGTTGAGCTAGACGAGACGCCAGTTAGGGAGATGTTACTCTTCCCTTCCTACTTCGGTGTGGTACCGTTGAGCTAGGCGAGACGTCAATTAGGGAGGTGTTACTCTTCCCTTCCTACTCTAGTGTGGTACTGTAGAGCTTGGCGAGATGCCTGTTAAGGAAGTTTTACTCAGTGGTAGATCGACAACTTTGCATGAGGATCCATCTTCTGGTAAGATGTTGATCATGCGAGTGGGTCAAGGTTGCCTGTATGATGGGTCCGTCCTGTGAAAGGACGTTGTCCATGCAGTGACTAATGCTACCTGGGTTGTATGAGTGGTACATGTAGTTATGAGAGAGCACCTCATCCTCAAACGTTGAATACCGCTTCAAAGGTTAAGTCCTTCAACCCTAAACTGTGTACTGAGAGGACTGAGACTCTAGGGTCTAGAGTATAATTTGTGGTTCTCTCCTAAACTTGGATAAGATTAAGAGCCTACAAGTAGACTGCTTACTGAGTATATTTTTATACTCTTCCCGTTTCCTCTTTTTTTCTTTTTTTTTTTTCAGGTACTGGTCGAGGTAGGGAGGTGTTCAAGATTTGCACTATCACAGAGGGGTGTCGTTCTGGAACATCAGTTTCTTGTCAGTCTTTGAGGGTCTTTTGTATTTCATTTTATATTTGTAATTCCTTTTTAATAATTTGAAACAAAACTTTTAACCATTTTGTTTTAATTAAATGGTATTTTTATCTTTTACTTTTCTCTTCTTTTTGTTTGTTTTCAATTTCGTCTTTTTAGTCAGATTTGGTTTTTCAAATCCTCGAAAATTGGGTCATGACACCTCGCTTCTAAGAGTAAAAACCATCAACACGAACCAACATGAGTCCTTCTAACACGTTTTATCCTCAATCACGTGTTTGCTACAAAAATTCTCAAAATGTCACCTAACATAAAATTGTTCCAGTTGAATTCCGAGTTCCTATAGCTGAGTAACCAAAAAGGAAAGTGCACCTCGTTGATATAGGTAGTAACTTTCAATTCTTTTTAAGCTTTTCTCAGTCATCTATACTCAGGATTGCTTTCATTCGAATGTCATCTTTATTTATTCATGTACTCTCTTTGTCCGATACTAGAGGCCACCCCTATGATGTTAGAGACAGATAGGTCCCTAAATAATGATTGCTTGTGTTTGCATTCGCATGGCCCATATAGTGAGGCCACTTAGCATTCTTCGAAATACTCAGGCCGTGTGCCACATTATTTTTCAGGTTAAGGCCAGGCGCACTTGTACGGAGGACGGCTGCATCACGAGCAGAGAATGTGGCACGTTCATAGGGTAGATTCATATTTCAATTTCTAGGTTTAGGTTAGAATAGGTTGTTATGCATTTCATTGTTTTAAATTATTTTGTATGGCTCTCATTTTCTCTAAATTTCAATATTTCGTATTTAAACACGTAAGACCATGATTGTGTTTTCTATAGAAAAGTTGTTTTAATGTGCTTTTCAAAGTTTATATGTTATAAATGATGTTCATGTGAGTGTAATAGGAAAAAAAAAATAATAATAAAATAATAAATAGGGAAATAAATAAACAAATAAATAAACAAAAATAATTATAAAAAAATAGTTAAAATAAAAATAATAAATAAATAAATAAACAAAAGGAGAAGAAACAACCTTTCCTCTCTCCTCTCCACTAAGATCTCATTCATTCTCACAATTATCTCTCCTCTCCAATTAAACAGAAAAACAACAATTGTCAAATTTAAGGAAAAAAATGAGAATGGTCTATACACAGTTGAAGTTTAATGGAAATTTACCTGAAGATAGACATGTGATTAATATTATATATTAAATCTTCATTTAATTTTAACCTATTTGTTTTTAGAAATCACAACCAATGAGATGTTCATTAAATTATAACAATGATTTAGCTTTGAATTAGAAATTAAATGTCAATCAATTATAAGAATTCTAGTAAATCTATTAGATTAAATTTACATCAGTAGCCAAATGAATAGATTAAAAATAGAATGCCAAGAAAATGTGTAAACAGCAAACACTGAGATAAAAGAAAGATGTGGAAACAAGGATCCACTCAAAATTTATTCTACATGAGAACACAATTAATAGGCAACAGAGTCAATACAGATATAAAAAAAAAGAGGAAGATTTAGGAATTAAAAACTACAAACAAGTAAAGGGCAGAGTAGCTTAAAATAACTCTATCTATTTTTTTTATACAACAGTAACCATGGAAAATAAAATTTTTATATTATAGATATATAACATTTCAAGACTTTTCACAATAGATCAATGTAAATGAGAGAATTAATTTTATAGAGTTCAAACTTGAAAGATGTCATTGGCTCACATAGGTTAACTTGAATTTCAAAGGACAGAATCTAACTTTCATTAAATATATATTCGGGACAACAACTTAAGCTAACCAGGTAAGTGGTCTTACTATCGGCATGGTTATATTTGATGTTGACACGTGCCTGTGGTTCTGCACGTGTCATATATATTGATATGTGTGAATTATCTGTGAATCAATATGCTTATATTATGTTTATGTTATGTTATAATGTGAATTGTATGATAATAATTATGGTACGATGTGTTCAAGGATATGTTTAAGATAGGATACGAGAAGGATGCACAAAACGAAATGTAACGATAGAAGTAAGATACGTTCATGAAACGTTAAGGTTAGATTACATACCGGAGTGCTATGGATAGGAGAGATTGATGAAAGAATATGGTTAGGATATAGGTAGAAAGAGATAGGTTTGTGATAGATTGATAGAACGATAGCGTTAGGATACGTTCCTGTGATGATATGATGACCATGGAGGAAATTGTTGAATGAATTGCACGTTATGAAATGACATATTAAAATCATAGAGTGTTATGTTATGTTTTATAAATTATATCTATACAACATGTTATGAATGACATGATATCACAATAAATGAAATGAAATGTAACCCATTAGGATTATGTATGATACGTAGAGTGAAAAATGAGAAATGACATGTTAAGCATGAAAGATGATAAAGGGGTTATATTCATTAATTACAAAAGTAGAAATGTTGGGGACCTAATGCATTATGTGTGCTCATGCATTCAGGGGGATACCCCTATTCCATCACGAGGGTACGGACACGTACATCCAATGGCAGGACAACTATCGTTATGTTTTCCATAGCACTGCAATGATGGTTACTAGTTCTAACGGGTGTCCGGCCTAAGGAGCTCCCAGAGTATGCTCGCCCGACAAGGAAAGTGGCTCAGCAGTGTGCAAATTGATTGGTGAGCGCATACTCGCATGTATGGGTAGTGTGTAGAGTATGTGGTACACGTCCAAATTACTCGTTAGGATAGTGCCGTAGGAAAATAGATTGAAATGATAGGTCCCGTCATTGCATTCGCATGTTCTTGCATTTAACCTCAATAGTGAGGTCACTTATTGAATATTTCTTTAAATATTCAAGCCATGTCCTACCACATTTTTCCGGTGCTAATATCCAACCTTAAAAATTTTAGATGAAGGTTCATTTTATATCTCAATTTATGAAAAGAAAAAAATATAAGTTTTAATAAATATTTGAGTTTGACTACAGAAAAATTTTAGTCACCATACTTGGTTTTTTCTTTTTTAATAAATATGTGGGGAGGAATGTTTGAATACTAACCTCTTTGCATGTCATCTTAGTCACCTTCGAATGTAATCATTATTCATTCATGTACTCTCTTTGTCCAAGACTGGAGGCCACCCCTATGATGCTAGAGATAGGTCCCTAAATAATGATTGCTTGTGTTTGCATTTGCATGGCCCCCTATAGTGGGGCCACATACTTAGCATTCTTCGAAATACTCAGGCCGTGTGCCACATTATTTTTCAGGTCAAAGCAAGGTGCACTTGTACGGAGGACGGCTGCATCACGAGCAGAGACTGCTGCACATGCATAGGGTAAACTTTTTAACAAAATAAAACAACCAAAACTTAAAGCATATCAACATTATATCAAAATAAAGATGATACAAAGTATTTTAAAACACAACACAATAGTTAAAACACACGTTAAGGGACGGAGCAAAAGGTTTGAAGGACGACAGGTGAGGTTTGTCTATGGCATTTGCTAAGAGTCCATTCCCGACCTTGGCCAGCTCCTTATTTCTTGAAAAAAAAATGGAGAATAAGGAATGAGTACAAGACTCAGTAAGCAGCCTACTTGTAGACTCTTAATCGTGTCCTTTATATACTAGGGTACCACACTTTTTCTTTTCTTATTCTTGTTACTATTGTAAGTTCTTGTTATGTTTCTTAATTCGTTCTACATGGTTGTGTTTTCTAGAGAATAGTTGCTTGAAGCGTTTTTCGAAGTTTATGTTATAAATGATGTTCATGTGAGTGTAATAGAAAAAAAAATATATATATATATATATATATATATAATAAATAAATAAATAAATAAATAAACAAACAAAAATAATTATAAAAAAGAGTTAAAATAATAATATTAAATAAATAAGTAAACAAAAAAAAAAAAAAAAACACCCTTTCCTCACTCCTCTCCACCAACATCTCATCCCTTTCCACAATTATCTCTCCTCAACCCATCCTTACCCCAGAAAAAAAAACATAAAAAAAACAGTTGTCATATTTGAGGAAACAAATGAGAATGATCTTTACCGAGTAGAGATTCTCGGGAGACTTACGTGAAGATACATATGATAAATAAGGTATATATTAAATCTTCATTTTCTTTTATCCTATTTTCTTTTTAGAGATCACACCAAATTATGGTTAGATGTTCATTAAATTATTACAATGGTTTTGACTATGTGTTCAAGGATATGTTTGAGATAGGATACGAGAAGGATGCACAAAACGAAATGTAACGATAGGAGTAAGATACGTTCATGAAACGTTAAGGTTAGGTTACATACCGGAGTGCTATGGATAGGAGAGATTGATGAAAGAATACGGTTAGGATATAGGTAGAAAGGGATAGGTTTGTGATAGATTCATAGAACGATAGCGTTAAGATACGTTCAGGTGATGATATGACTAAGGTATGTTCACGTAACGATACGACTGTGATAGATATAAGAACGTTAAGGCTATGATAAGTTAGGGAACGATAAGTCCACGAAGTGTTTACGATACGATATAGTGTGATGTGAGGTGTTATGTTTAGATTGTTTTGTGTGACCATGGAGGTAATTGTTGAATGAATTGCACGTTATGAAATGACACGTTAAAAGCATGGAGCGTTATGTTATGTTTTCCAAATTGTATGTATGCAACATGTTATGAATGACATGATATCACGATAAATGAAATGAAATGTAATCCCATTAAGATTATGTATGATACGTAGAGTGAAAAATGATAAATGACATGTTAAGCAAGGAAGATGATAGCGGGGTTATATTCATTAATGACAAAAGTAGAAATGTTGGGGACCTCATGCATTTTGTGTGCTCATGCATTTAGGGGGATACCCCTATTTAATCACGAGGGTATGGACGCGTACATCCAATGGCAAGACAACGATCGTTACGTTTTGCATAGCGCTACCGTGACGGTTAGTAGTTCTAATGGGTGTCCGGCCTAAGGAGCACCCAGAGTATGCTCGCCCGACAAGGAAAGTGGACCAGCGGTGTTCGAACCGACTGGTGAGCCAATAATCGCATGTATGGGTTTTGTGTGGAGTATATGGTATACGCCCAAATTACTCGTTTGGACATTGCCGTAGGAAAATAGATTGAAAGGATTAGGTTCCGTCATTGCATTCACATGTTCTTGCATTTAGTAGCGACTCTGAGTATGTGGAAATTTAGGGTCGTTACAATTGCACATTTGAGTTATCAATTATCCGAAATTTTTAACAAAAAAAGGTGCATGCATGTCGATGAAATATCCAAGTTGCCATCTAAGAATAAAATACAGATGTCAACACGAATATTAAGGTCTTAATTTTGTTAATAAATTATAGCAAAAAAATGGAAGGAACTTGAGAAGGAGACATTGCAATGGAGCTGGGAGAAGTTTATGATTGGCGTTGGAGAGAAAAAAAAGCGCAATCTAAGTTTTTCGGTCGTTGTGTGTGATTCTATGCTAAATAAAGCGTAACCTAACAAGCGAACACGCTTAATATCCATTCAGATTTTTCCGCTTTCCATTCAAGAGCGTTTAACATAAAATTATATATTTAAAAGTTGTTAAAAACGAAAATTTGTTGTAGCACAAAGATTATATATATATATATATATATGGTTCAAAAGGATCCAAAATGAAACACAAACAAATTCGAAGTCAATTTAAAAGGAAGGCTATGAATAACCTCTATATGATTTTGTTGATAACTTTTGCATCAACTTCTAATGTTTTCACTTGTTTTGCACTCATGCCACCAGGAACGCATTGGAAAGTGACGATTCTTAATTATCAAGATGTACCTCTATTGGCCCATTGCAAGTCGAAAAACAACGATTTAGGTAAATAAAGATGTTGCATCATGACAAACTATTTAACGAGACCATATTATTTTATGTATATCTAAATTTATGTAATTGTTTCTTGTTAATTTAGTCTTTTGGTGGAATTTCAAAACATCATAAATTTGAAGAGTATAATATCCAACCTTAAAAATTCTAGATGAACATTTCATTTTCTATCTCAATTTAGGGAAAAAAAACAAAAAAAAATACAAGTTTTGATAAAATAATTGAGTTTGGCTATATAGGATATTTTGTTTTTTTATCCTTAAGAGTCCAATTACAAGCTCCTTTAGAAGGTGGTTAATTTTTGTTTTTGTATTCTTTTTTTTTTTTAGTTAATAAATATGTGGGGTGGAGTGTTTGAATATTTAACCACTTTGCAGATGCATGTGTGGTCTTGACTAGTTGAGCTACACACAAATTGATATTAAAGAATTTTTGTTAAATTGAACATTGTGACTATGGAATTGTATCAACTCTTATGGTTCTAATTTTTTTTTTTTCATCTTTTTCAATATGAATTTGTGCACACAATTTAGGGGAGCATATTCTTCCGTTGAAACAGGAATACAGCTGGGAATTCAGAGAGAACTTGTGGCAGACGACATTGTTTTGGTGTAACTTTAGCAGCAATTATGGGAAGCTTTCGGTCGAGGTTTTTTGGCCAGAGAATGAACTTTGGCTTCAAGAACGATGCAACTATTGGCACTGCATTTGGCGTGCAGATAAGAAGGGTTTTTCTTTGTATAATGGTCAAACAAATGTGTACGAGCTCATACATCCATGGACTTCTAAGACAAAACCATCACCTTCGCCTTACTTCACATCAAATCCTTTCTTTTGTGTGAGAGTTGTGACGTGCTTGCTGCAACATTACTCTAATAAAAAGTTTACTAATCGTTTTATATGGAAATTTTTAAGATAAAAATACTCACGTCAAAATATTCAATTTGTTAAGGAAGAATAAGATATTGATGTGAACTTGAATATCATACTTTCCATCTTATAGAAAAATATCGAGCACAAAAATGAAATAAATTTGAAAGTTCATACACCAAAAATAAATTAAAACCTAAAAATAAATGTATATTTGGCTGGGAAAAAATGATTGGATTTTTTACCCAAAAACTGTATAACCCAAATCAAACTAAAAAAGATGGAATTCTTATCCATTTTTCTTCGGGTTCAATGCCAAGAAAATATGATAAAAATGGTTAAGAGAACCATTTATAACACTGACTTAATGTTCATGAGATAATGAAAATGCAATGGTCTAGTATGTGGTTTCCTTTATTTTTTTAATTAATATTAGCACGGCTTTGTTTTTCATCTCAATCAAAAATTGCACATGAAAAAGAAGTGGTATTTATAACTATGCAACACATATGGATATCCAAACTCAAAACATTCTTAGCATTTAATCTTTTGCATGGATATTAACCTTACATTACCTTCCAAAAGAGGATTAAGATGGTTCAACACAAGTTTTTTTTTTTTTTTTGTTGTATAATGAACCAAAACCAAAATGGCTATGCATCAACAAAAGAGCCTCGAGTATCTAAAGAAAAATTAAAGCTTCCAACCAGACACGGTTTATCTTATTGTTTGCTTTGGAATCAAACATAATATTATTAATACACGTTTTGCAGGATCCAAGATACAAGCTATAGATTGCAAAGGGCAAGAACCATGGAGCGAATGGCAAGTGGCTATCTACAATTATTGAAACAAACTAAATTTTAAATGTTCATTGCAAGTCAAGAGATGACGGTTTGAGGGAGTGCGTTTTGGACAAGCAAGCCCAATTAAACTGGAGCTTCAAAATGAACTTTTGGCGTATGACTTTGTTTTGGTGCAATTTTAATGGTTTGAATGGACATGCTTCATTTGAGAATTTTGGCCCGGGAACTAGTATTGGCTTTCTCCATGGTGTGTGACTTTAAAAACTGCATTTGGGCAGCGTTTCATGATGGATTTTACTTGAAAAATATTCTTTTGGGGATGTTTTTCTATACACCATTGGGAAAAATGAAATAAAATCTCCCACCGACAAAAACCTGGTTTTTTCTTCTTTTAGGCTTGATTGCTCACCCATGTAGTAACTCAATAGAGTGTTGCTGGGTTTCTTTATAGACCTAAGATTTTGTATATTTGATGTCTATAGTAGAGCGAGGAATTTTTGGGATTTTAGAATTCTTTCAATGTTATAATTTGGTCAGAGTTTCGAGCTTCTAATTGCAACGACTCATACCCAAGATTCGAATCTTAATGTTGTACTCAATGGCCATAGCTTTCCCGTGACGATATGGTCAGGTTACTTACTCCTCGCTTCTAAGAGTAAAAACTATCAACACAAACCAACATGAGTTCTTCTAACACGTTTTGTCCTCAATCACGTGTTTGCTACAAAGATTCTCAAAAGACGAACCAACATAAAATTGCTCTAGTTGAATTCAGAGTTCCTATAGTTAAGTCACCTAAAAGGAAAGTGCACCTCGTTGATAAAGGTAGTAACTTTCAATTCTTTTTAAGCTTTTCTCAGTCATCTATACTCTGGATTGCTTTCCTTCGAATGTCATCTTTATTCATTCATGTACTCTCTTTGTCCAAGACGGGAGGCCACCCCTATGATGCTAGAGATAGGTCCCTAAATAATGATTGCTTGTGTTTGCGTTTGCATGGCCCCCCTATAATGGGGCCACATACTTAGCATTCTTCGAAATACTCAGGCCGTGTGCCACATTATTTTTCAGGTCAAAGCAAGGCGCATTTGTACGGTGGATGGCTGCATCACGAGAAGAGACTACTACACGTGCATAGGGTAAACTTTTTAACAAAATAAAACAACCAAAACTTAAAACATATCAACATTATATCAAAATAAAGATGATACAAAGTATTTTAAAACACAACACAATAGTTAAAACACATGTTAAGGGACGGCGCAAAAGGCTTGAAGGACGACGGGTGAGGTTTGTCTATGGCACCTGCCCCAGAGTCCACTCCCGACCTCAACCAGCTCCTTATTTCTTGAAAAAAAATGGAGAATAAGGAATGAGTACGAGACTCAGTAAGCAGCCTACTTGTAGGCTCTTAATCGTGTCCTTAATATACTAGGGTACCACACTTTTTCTTTTCTTATTCTTGTTGTAAGTTCTCGTTATGTTTCTCAATTCGTTCTCCATGGCTGTGTTTTCTAGAGAAAAGTTGTTTTAAGCGTTTTTCGAAATATATGTTATAAATGATGTTCATGTGAGTGTAATAGCAATATATATATATACATATATATATAGATAAAATAAATAAATAATTAAATAAACAATGAAATAAATAAAGAAATAAACAAACAAAAATAATTATAAAAAATAGTTAAAATAATAATATTAAATAAATAAATAAACAAAAAAGAGAAAAACAACCTTTCCTCACTCCTCTCCACCAACATCTCATCCCTTAACACAATTATCTCTCCTCAACCC
>NW_019272812.1:0-1175 GCF_002738345.1 Cucurbita maxima
GCCTTATCATTCCTCACAAAACTTTCGAAAAACGAGGATCGTGACTAGGTTTTTTTAGCACGTACTTCAAATTTCCAAGATTTGGGTTTCCGAAATAGGGTTCGATTTGAAGAACTCTGTTGACGGTATTATGCACTCCGTTTCTTAGAAATAATACTCTAAATCATCAAGCTTTATCATTCCTCACAAAACCTTCAAAAAACGACGATCGTGACTCGGTTTTTTTAGCACGTAATTAAAATTTCCACGATTTGGGTTTCCGAAGTAGGGTTCGATTTGAAGAACTCTGTTGACGGTTTTATGCACTTCGTTTCTTAGAAATAATATTCTAAATCATCAAGCCTTGTCATTCCTCACAAAACCTTCGAAAAACGACGATCGTTACTCGGTTTTTTTGGCACGTACTTCAAACTTCCACGATTTGGGTTTCCGAAGTAGGGTTCGATTTGAAGAACTCTGTTTACGGTTTTATGCACTCTGTTTATTAGAAATAATATTCTAAATCATCAAGCCTTGTCATTCCTCACAAAACCTTCGAAAAACGACGATCGTTACTCGGTTTTTTTAGCACGTACTTCAAATTTCCAAGATTTGGGTTTCCGAAATAGGGTTCGATTTGAAGAACTCTGTTGACGGTTTTATGCACTCCGTTTCTTAGAAATAATACTCTAAATCATCAAGCTTTATCATTCCTCACACAACTTTCGAAAAAGGACGATCGTGACTCAGTTTTTGTAGCACGTAATTAAAATTTCCACGATTTGGGTTTCCGAAGTAGGGTTCGATTTGAAGAACTCTGTTGACGGTTTTATGCACTCCGTTTCTTAGAAATAATAATCTAAATCATCAAGCCTTGTCATTCCTCACAAAACCTTCGAAAAACGACGATCGTTACTCGGTTTTTTTAGCACGTACTTCAAACTTCCACGATTTTTGTTTTCGAAGTAGGGTTCGATTTGAAGAACTCTGTTGACGTTTTTATGCACTCCGTTTCTTAGAAATAATATTCTAAATCATCAAGCCTTGTCATTCCTCACAAAACCTTCGTAAAACGACGATCGCTACTCGGTTTTTTTAGCACGTACTTCAAACTTCCACGATTTGGGTTTCCGAAGTAGGGTTCGATATGAAGAACTCTGTTGACGTTTTTATGCACTCCGTTTCTTAGAAATAAT
>NW_019272812.1:1712-6258 GCF_002738345.1 Cucurbita maxima
TTCCACGATTTGGGTTTCCGAAGTAGGGTTCGATTTGAAGAACTCTGTTGACGGTTTTATGCACTCCGTTTCTTAGAAATAATATGATAAATCATCAAGCCTTATCATTCCTCACAAATTTTTCGAAAAACGACGATCGTGACTCAGTTTTTTCAGCACGTACTTAAAACTTCCCAGATTTGAGGTTCCGAAGTAGGGTTCGATTTGAAGAACTCTGTTGACGTTTTTATGCACTCCGTTTCTTAGAAATAATATGATAAATCATCAAGCCTTATCATTCCTCACAAAACTTTCGAAAAACGACGATCGTGACTCGGTTTTTTTAGCACGTACTTCAAACTTCCACGATTTGGGTTTCCGAAGTAGGGTTCGATTTGAAGAACACTGTTGACGGTTTTATGCACTCCGTTTCTTAGAAATAATATTATAAATCATCAAGCCTTATCATTCCTCACAAAACTTTCGAAAAACGACGATCGTGACTCGGTTTTTTTAGCACGTACTTCAAACTTCCACGATTTGGGTTTCCGAAGTAGGGTTCGATTTGAAGAACTCTGTTGACGGTTTTATGCACTCCGTTTCTTAGAAATAATATTCTAAATCATCAAGCCTTGTCATTCCTCACAAAACCTTCGAAAAACGACGATCGCTACTCGGTTTTTTTAGCACGTACTTTAAATTCCCAGATTTGGGTTTCCGAAGTAGGGTTCGATATGAAGAACTCTGTTGACGTTTTTATGCACTCCGTTTCTTAGAAATAANGAAGAACTCTGTTGACGGTTTTATGCACTCCGTTTCTTAGAAATAATATTCTAAATCATCAAGCCTTATCATTCCTCACAAAACTTTCGAAAAACGACGATCGTGACTCGGTTTTTTTAGCACGTACTTCAAACTTCCACGATTTGGGTTTCCGAAGTAGGGTTCGATTTGAAGAACACTGTTGACGGTTTTATGCACTCCGTTTCTTAGAAATAATAATCTAAATCATCAAGCCTTGTCATTCCTCACAAAACCTTCGAAAAACGACGATCGCTACTCGGTTTTTTTAGCACGTACTTCAAACTTCCACGATTTGGGTTTCCGAAGTAGGGTTCGATATGAAGAACTCTGTTGACGTTTTTATGCACTCCGTTTCTTAGAAATAATATGATAAATCATCAAGCCTTATCATTCCTCACACAAATTTCGAAAAACGACGATCGTGACTCAGTTTTTGTAGCACGTAATTAAAATTTCCACGATTTGGGTTTCCGAAGTAGGGTTCGATTTGAAGAACTCTGTTGACGGTTTTATGCACTCCGTTTCTTAGAAATAATATTCTAAATCATCAAGCCTTGTCATTCCTCACAAAACCATTTAAAAACGACGATCGTTACTCGGTTTTTTTAGCACGTACTTCAAACTTCCACGATTTGGGTTTCCGAAGTAGGGTTCGATCTGAAGAACTCTGTTGACGTTTTTATGCACTCCATTTCTTAGAAATAATATGATAAATCATCAAGCTTTATCATTCCTCACAAAACCTTCGAAAAATGACGATCGTGACTCGGTTTTTTTAGCACGTAATGAAAATTTCCACGATTTGGGTTTCCGAAGTAGGGTTCGATTTGAAGAACTCTGTTGACGGTTTTATGCACTCCGTTTCTTAGAAATAATATGATAAATCATCAAGCCTTATCATTCCTCACAAAACTTTCGAAAAACGAGGATCGTGACTAGGTTTTTTTAGCACGTACTTCAAATTTCCCAGATTTGGGTTTCCGAAATAGGGTTCGATTTGAAGAACTCTGTTGACGGTTTTATGCACTCCGTTTCTTAGAAATAATACTCTAAATCATCAAGCTTTATCATTCCTCACAAAACCTTCAAAAAACGACGATCGTGACTCGGTTTTTTAGCACGTAATTAAAATTTCCACGATTTTTGTTTTCGAAGTTGGGTTCGATTTGAAGAACTCTGTTGATGTTTTTATGCACTTCGTTTCTTAGAAATAATATTCTAAATCATCAAGCCTTATCATTCCTCACAAAACCTTCGAAAAACGACGATCGTGACTCGGTTTTTTTAGCACGTACTTCAAACTTCCACGATTTGGGTTTCCGAAGTAGGGTTCGATTTGAAGAACTCTGTTGACGGTTTTATGCACTCCGTTTCTTAGAAATAATATTATAAATCATCAAGCCTTGTCATTCCTCACAAAACCATTTAAAAACGACGATCGTTACTCGGTTTTTTTAGCACGTACTTCAAACTTCCACGATTTGGGTTTCCGAAGTAGCGTTCGATTTGAAGAACTCTGTTGACGGTTTATTCACTCCGTTTTTTAGAAATAATATGATAAATCATCAAGCTTTATCATTCCTCACAAAACCTTCGAAAAATGACGATCGTGACTCGGTTTTTTTAGCACGTACTTCAAACTTCCCGGATTTGGGGTTTCCGAAGTAGGGTTCGATTTGAAGAACTCTGTTGACGGTTTATTCACTCCGTTTTTTAGAAATAATATGATAAATCATCAAGCTTTATCATTCCTCACAAAACCTTCGAAAAACGACGATCGTTACTCGGTTTTTTTAGCACGTACTTCAAACTTCCACGATTCGGGTTTCCGAAGTAGGGTTCGATTTGAAGAACTCTGTTGACGGTTTATTCACTCCGTTTTTTAGAAATAATATTCTAAATCATCAAGCCTTGTCATTCCTCACAAAACCTTCGAAAAACAACGATCGTTACTCGGTTTTTTTAGCACGTACTTCAAACTTCCACGATTTGGTTTTCCGAAGTAGGGTTCGATTTGAAGAACTCTGTTGACGGTTTTATGCACTCCGTTTCTTAGAAATAATAATCTAAATCATCAAGCCTTGTCATTCCTCACAAAACCTTCGAAAAACGACGATCGTTNGTTTTTTTAGCACGTACTTCAAACTTCCACGATTTTTGTTTTCGAAGTAGGGTTCGATTTGAAGAACTCTGTTGACGGTTTTATGCACTCCGTTTCTTAGAAATAATATTCTAAATCATCAAGCCTTGTCATTCCTTACAAAACCTTCGAAAAACGACGATCGCTACTCGGTTTTTTTAGCACGTACTTCAAACTTCCACGATTTNGGTTTCCGAAGTAGGGTTCGATTTGAAGAACTCTGTTGACGGTTTTATGCACTCTGTTTCTTAGAAATAATACTCTAAATCATCAAGCTTTATCATTCCTCACACAACTTTCGAAAAACGACGATCGTGACTCAGTTTTTTTAGCACGTAATTAAAATTTCCACGATTTGGGTTTCCGAAGTACGGTTCGATTTCAAGAACTCTGTTGACGGTTTTATGCACTCCATTTCTTAGAAATAATATTCTAAATCATCAAGCCTTGTCATTCCTCACAAAACCTTCGAAAAACGACGATCGTTACTCGGTTTTTTTAGCACGTACTTCAAACTTCCACGATTTTTGTTTTCGAAGTAGGGTTCGATTTGAAGAACTTTGTTGACGGTTTTATGCACTCCGTTTCTTAGAAATAATATTCTAAATCATCAAGCCTTGTCATTCCTCACAAAACCATTTAGAAACGACGATCGTTACTCGGTTTTTTTAGCACGTACTTCAAACTTCCACGATTTGGGTTTCCGAAGTAGCGTTCGATTTGAAGAACTCTGTTGACGTTTTTATGCACTCCATTTCTTAGAAATAATATGATAAATCATCAAGCTTTATCATTCCTCACAAAACCTTCAAAAAACGACGATCGTGACTCGGTTTTTTTNGTTCGATTTGAAGAACTCTGTTGACGTTTTTATGCGCTCCGTTTCTTAGAAATAAGATGATAAATCATTAAGCCTTATCATTTCTCACAAAACTTTCGAAAAACGACGATCGTGACTCGGTTTTTTTTGCTCGTACTTCAAACTTCCACGATTCGGGTTTCCGAAGTAGGGTTCGATTTGAAGAACTCTGTTGACGGTTTTATGCACTCCGTTTCTTAGAAATGATACTCTAAATCATCAAGCCTTATCATTCCTCACAAAACCTTCGAAAAACGACGATCGTTACTCGGTTTTTTTAGCACGTACTTCAAACTTCCACGATTCGGGTTTCCGAAGTAGGGTTCGATTTGAAGAACTCTGTTGACGGTTTTATTCACTCCGTTTTTTAGAAATAATATTCTAAATCATCAAGCCTTGTCATTCCTCACAAAACCTTCGAAAAACGACGATCGTTACTCGGTTTTTTTAGCACGTACTTCAAACTTCCACGATTTGGGTTTCCGAAGTAGGGTTCGATTTGAAGAACNTTATGCACTCCGTTTCTTAGAAATAATATTCTAAATCATCAAGCCTTGTCATTCCTCACAAAACCTTCGAAAAACGACGATCGTTACTCGGTTTTTTTAGCACGTACTTCAAACTTCCACGATTTGGTTTTCCGAAGTAGGGTTCGATTTGAAGAACTCTGTTGACGGTTTTATGCACTCCGTTTCTTAGAAATAATATTCTAAATCATCAAGCCTTGTCATTCCTCACAAAACTTTCGAAAAACGACGATCGTG
>NW_019272812.1:6280-7136 GCF_002738345.1 Cucurbita maxima
GGTTCGATTTGAAGAACTCTGTTGACGGTTCTTTGCACTCCGTTTCTTAGAAATAATATGATAAATCATCAAGCCTTATCATTCCTCACACAACTTTTGAAAAACGACGATCGTGACTCGGTTTTTTTAGCACGTACTTCAAATTTCCCAGATTTGGGTTTCCGAAGTAGGGTTCGATTTGAAGAACTCTGTTGACGGTTTTATACACTCCGTTTCTTAGAAATAATATTCTACATCATCAAGCCTTATCATTCCTCACAAAACCTTCGAAAAACGACGATCGTGACTCGGTTTTTTTAGCACGTACTTCAAACTTCCCAGATTTGGGGTTCCGAAGTAGAGTTCGATTTGAAAAACTCTGTTGACGTTTTTATGCACTCCGTTTCTTAGAAATAATATGATAAATCAACAAGCCTTATCATTCCTCACAAAACTTTTGAAAAACGACGATCGTGACTCGGTTTTTTTAGCACGTAATTAAAATTTCCACGATTTGGGTTTCCGAAGTAGGGTTCGATTTGAAGAACTCTGTTGACGGTTTTATGCACTCCGTTTCTTAGAAAGAATATCCTAAATGATCAAGCCTTATCATTCCTCACAAAACTTTCGAAAAACGACGATCGTGACTCGGTTTTTTTAGCACGTACTTCAAACTTCCACGATTCGAGTTTCCGAAATAGGGTTCGATTTGAAGAACTCTGTTGACGGTTTTATGCACTCCGTTTCTTGGAAATAATATTCTAAATCATCAAGCCTTGTCATTCCTCACAAAACCATTTAAAAACGACGATCGTTACTCGGTTTTTTTAGCACGTACTTCAAACTTCCACGATTTGGGTTTCCGAAGTAGGGTTCG
>NW_019272812.1:8125-11340 GCF_002738345.1 Cucurbita maxima
TTCGATTTGAAGAACTCTGTTGACGTTTTTATGCACTTCGTTTCTTAGAAATAATATGATAAATCATCAAGCCTTATCATTACTCACAAAACCTTTGAAAAACAACGATCGTGACTCGGTTTTTTCAGCACGTACTTCAAACTTCCCAGATTTGGGTTTCCGAAGTAGGGTTCGATTTGGAAGAACTCTGTTGACGGTTTTATGCACTCCGTTTCTTAGAAATAATATTCTAAATGATCAAGCCTTATCATTCCTCATAAAACTTTCGAAAAACGACGATCGTGACTCGGTTTTTTTAGCACGTACTACAAACTTCCACGATTCGGGTTTCCGAAGTAGGGTTCGATTTGAAGAACTCTGTTGACGTTTTTATGCACTTCGTTTCTTAGAAATAATATGATAAATCATCAAGCCTTATCATTTCTCACAAAACCTTCGAAAAACGACGATCGTGACTCGGTTTTTTTAGCACGTACTTCAAATTTCCCAAATTTGGGTTTCCGAAGTAGGGTTCGATTTGAAGAACTCATTTACTGTTTTATGCATTCCTTTTCTTAGAAATAATATTCTAAATCATCAAGCCTTATCATTTCTCACAAAACCTTCGAAAAACGACGATCGTGACTCGGTTTTTTTAGCACGTACTACAAACTTCCACGATTCGGGTTTCCGAAGTAGGGTTCGATTTGAAGAACTCATTTACTGTTTTATGCATTCCTTTTCTTAGAAATAATATTCTAAATCATCAAGCCTTATCATTTCTCACAAAACCTTCGAAAAACGACGATCGTGACTCGGTTTTTTTAGCACGTACTACAAACTTCCACGATTCGGGTTTCCGAAGTAGGGTTCGATTTGAAGAACTCTGTGGACGGTTTTATGCACTTCGTTTCTTAGAAATAATATGATAAATCATCAGGCCTTATCATTCCTCACAAAACTTTCGAAAAACGACGATCGTGACTCGTTTTTTTAGCACGTACTTCAAACTTCCCAGATTTGGGTTTCCGAAGTAGGGTTCGATTTGAAGAACTCTGTTGACGGTTTTATGCACTCCGTTTCTTAGAAATAATATTCTAAATGATCAAGCCTTATCATTCCTCANTTCGAAAAACGACGATCGTGACTCGTTTTTTTAGCACGTACTTCAAACTTCCCAGATTTGGGTTTCCGAAGTAGGGTTCGATTTGAAGGACTCTCTGGACGGTTTTATGCACTTCGTTTCTTAGAAATAATATTCTAAATCATCATGTCTTATCATTCCTCACAAAACTTTCGAAAAACGACGATCGTGACTCGGTTTTTTTAGCACGTACCTCAAATTTCCGAGATTTGGGTTTCTGAAGTAGGGTTCGATTTGAAGAACTCTGTTGACGGTTTTATGCACTCCGTTTCATAGAAATAATATGATAAATCATCAAGCCTTATCATTCCTCACCAAAGATTCGAAAAACGACGATCGTGACTCGGTTTTTTTAGCACGTACTTCAAATTTCTCAGATTTGGGTTTCCGAAGTAGGGTTCGATTTGAAGAACTCTGTTGACGGTTTTAAGCACTCCGTTTCTTAGAAATAATATGATAAATCATCAAGCCTTATCATTCCTCACAAAACTTTCGAAAAACGACGATCGTGACTCAGATTTTTTAGCACGTACTTCAAATTTCCCAGATTTGGGTTTCGAAGAATGGTTCGATTTGAAGAACTCTGTTGACGGTTTTATGCACTCCGTTTCTTAGAAATAATATTCTAAACCATCAAGCCTTATCATTCCTCACAAAACTCTCGAAAAACGACGATCGTGACTGGGGTTTTTTAGCACGTACTTCAAACTTCCACGATCCGGGTTTCCGAAGTAGGGTTCTATTTGAAGAACTCTGTCGACGTTTTTATGCACTTCGTTTCTTAGAAATAATATGATAAATCATCAAGCCGTATCATTCCTCACAAAACTTTCGAAAAACGACAATCGTGACTCGGTTTTTTTAGCACGTACTTCAAATTTCCCACCTCACAAAACTTTCGAAAAACGACAATCGTGACTCGGTTTTTTTAGCACGTACTTCAAATTTCCCAAATTTGGGTTTCCAAAGTAGGGTTCGATTAGAAGAACTCTGTTGACGTTTTTATGCACTCTGTTTCTTAGAAATAATATGATAAATCATCAAGCCTTATCATTCCTCACAAAACTTTCGAAAAACAACGATCGTAATTCGGTTTTTTAAGCACGTACTTCAAATTTCCCAGATTTGGGTTTCCAAAGTAGGGTTAGATTTGAAGAACTCTCTTGACGTTTTTATGCACTTCGTTTCTTAGAAATAATATTCTAAATCATCAAGTCTTATCATTCCTCACAAAACTTTCGAAAAACGACGATCGTGACTCGGTATTTTTAGCACGTACTTCAAACTTCCACAATTCGGGTTTCCGAAGTAGGGTTCGATTTGAAGAACTCTGTTGACGTTTTTATGCACTCTGTTTCTTAGAAATAATAGGATAAATCATCAAGCCTTATCATTCCTCACCAAAGATTCGAAAAACGACGATCGTGACTCGGTTTTTTAGCACGTACCTCAAATATGATAAATCATCAAGCCTTATCATTTCTCACAAAACTTTCGAAAAACGACGATCGTGACTCGGTTTTTTAGCACGTCTTAAAATTTCTCAGATTTGGGTTTCCGAAGTAGGGTTCGATTTGAAGAACTCTGTTGACGGTTTTAAGCACTCCGTTTCTTAGAAATAATTTGATAAATCATCAAGCCTTATCATTTCTCACAAAAGGTTTTAAGCACTCCGTTTCTTAGAAATAATTTGATAAATCATCAAGCCTTATCATTTCTCACAAAACCTTCGAAAAACTCCGTTTCTTAGAAATAATTTGATAAATCATCAAGCCTTATCATTTCTCACAAAACCTTCGAAAAATGACGATCGTGACTCGGTTTTTTTAGCACGTACTTCAAATTTCCCAAATTTGGGTTTCCGAAGTAGGGTTCGATTTGAAGAACTCTGTTGACGTTTTTATGCACTCCGTTTCTTAGAAATAATATGATAAATCATCAAGCCTTATCATTCCTCACAAAACCTTCGAAAAACGACGATCGTGATTCGGTTTTTTTAGCACGTACTTCAAATTTCCCAGATTTGGGTTTCCGAAGTAGGGTTCGATTTGAAAAACTCTGTTGACGTTTTTATGCACTTCGTTTCTTAGAA
>NW_019272813.1:0-1387 GCF_002738345.1 Cucurbita maxima
GAGAATGAGTTATTCTCATATGGAAAGAGATTTAACCATAAGTTATATCTTATATCCTCTTTTAACCAATTATTTAGTTTTATTTAGTATGTTTTAGAAAGATACGTCCATCAATAGAAAAAATAAATAAATAAAATAAAATAAATAAATAGAATAGATTAAATTAGCCAAAAGTAATAGGTAACATAATTTAAAAAAAAAACATAAAGGAAGAATTGATTAAATTGGCTAATTGCTAACATAATTATAAAAAAAAACACAAACAGCCAAAAATCAAGATTTGGAAAGTGTTAAATATATAGACATTTCAAGACTTTACTCATGCAATATTCCCATGAAATCTAACACTAGAACATCATAAAACTCAGAGAAATGATATAAATTGATGTCATGGTTCATATAGGTTGACTTTAATACAAAGGACAAATCGAACTTTCTTAAGGATAAATTGGGGACACTAGCCTAAGCTAATCAGGTAGGTGGCATTACCATCCATATGGTTATATTTGATGTTGACTGTGCCCGTGGTTCTGCAAGTGTCATATATATTGATATGTGTGAAATGTTTATGAATCGATATGCTTATGATATGTTATAATATGTGAATTGTATGATAATACTTACGGTACCATGTGTTCAATAGTATATTTGGTTACGTAATGTAACGATAGGAGTAAGACATGTTCATGAAACGTTATGGTTTGGTTACGTATCGAAGTGCTATGGTCATGACAGATTGATAAAAACAATATGGTCACGATGGATTCATAAAAAAATACGATTAGGTTATGGGTAGAAAGGGATATAGAATGATAGCGTTAGGATACGTTCCTATAACGTTATGACTAAGGTACGTTCAGGTAACGACACAACTGTGTATGTCTAAGGACGTTAAATCTATGATAAGTTTGGGAAGGATATAACCACAAAGTGTTTACGATATGATATGATTATGATACGACATGTGAAGGATAGATATATATCCAACAAGTGTCAAAGAGGGACGTGAGAATAAATTATTCTCAAGCTTTCTTTACATCGGTCAAAGAGTATTTGATAAGCTTTCAAAATTAAGGGTTTTCTTTTTTCTTCTTCCTTCTTTCTCCTTTTTCAGTTTTTTTTTTTTTTTTAATAAGAAAAAGTTAAATGTGAGAATGAAGAAGTTAGAAAGAAGAAAGAAATGAATGTAATAAAACTTTTCCATCGTTAGGAATGGAAATAGTGAATGGGTCCTTGACGATAGTCGACCGCTATACTCACGTTTTGGATGTAAGTGATGATTATCGGCAATATAAGTTGTGTCAAGCGATCCATTTGTTGAGAGTTCCGTAAGAGGCACACAAGTAAGAATGTTGGATATAACTACTCTTTCACATCTGAGGGATGA
>NW_019272813.1:1594-9345 GCF_002738345.1 Cucurbita maxima
TTTATATCTATAAATGAAATTTGTGGTGTATTTTTTGGAAATTCAACAATAATCATCCGTTATTTGGTTACCATTCTGAAGAAATTCAACTTTCGACCTTTTGTGAACTCTCAAAGCTACTTGCAAAGTACTGTCGATTATGATCCATAATACTCACCAACTCGAAATTGAGGTTTGTTCATGTTTGAAAATGTGACAAACCAAAAGACAAGATGCTAATTAATATTGTTTGTGATTGTTGTTGTGAATTCTTCATCTTTGAATACATATTTTGGTTGGCTTATGAATTTTTCCATCTTTTAAAAATATTAATTTTTTAGTTCGGGCCTAATTTCATAATAGGCGATTGCAATATTTTAAGTTACTTTTAGGATTAAAGGACGATGAATAAAGTAGTTACCGCCAGTTCTTTTTAAATGCATCTAATTTTGATCTACAACATAAATGCTTCCTAATTATTTTATTTATTTTTTATGAATTAGTGTTAAGGATATTTAGTAATAAATTATAGTTTACCATATATATTATATTTGATATTTTATTATAAGGCAAATATTAGACAAGAGAGCTGATGGTGGATGGCAGAATTACGTAAATGAGTTTTGAAACAAGTACTAGTAAATTCGGTACCACCATCGCTTTGATTAGGTTATGAAGATCATTTGAATTATAAACGCTTTAATTCAAACAATATTTAATAACTAATCATTTTAATATTTATACTCAAATATACTAACAAGTACTAGTAACACCAATCTCAATGACATAAAGAATACAACTATTATCTCGAACTATAAAGAATTTAATTCCAACCTATTCTAATGGACAAACGCTTTATTAGACTCTATTGTAAGATTTCACTTCATCAATTTAAGTAGCGTTCAACTACAACTATAAATATCAAATTCTTAAGTATTCATGAACAAATCGGTCTAACAATGTCTCTTGGAACTATTTACCAAAGTTGTTAGAATGAGCCGTGTGGAATGGTTGCCTTTAGATGCTCTAGTACCAATTAAGGATGTGAATATCCTAGTAGTGAAAAATGCAGGAAGGTTCGTAGTTGAAAAGAATAACGAGAATAGTGGACATCGTTTCATCTACAAGTGTGTGGTGAATGGTCTGGTTGGTATGACTAGAGAACGTTGTCCTCGTAGAATTTATATTATTGTGATAGAAGTTATAAATAACGATGATATTCCTTGGTCTTTTATTACAAAGGTGTAGAACTTTCTTTTTGTGCATATAATATATCCATCGCCACTTATAAGCTCTCATCTTTTAAAGAAGTTCTCGAGTTCCTTGTCCCCAAGTAGCAATAAAACTACTAGAATGCTATCTCTACTTATAATAAGCCCTCTCTCTCTCGAAATATATGTGTGTGTTTGTGGGTGTATTATTCTCTTTTATTAATGAAATATGGCATAGTCATAATGATATTATGAGTATCTTTTCTATCCCTCCCTTCCTTATGGTTATATAAAGAATATGAAGTGTACAAGTAATTTGTTACTTTTGAACTTAAAATGCTTATAATTCAATTTATCTTTGTTATCAACAATAATTATCAAACGGTATATAATTTTGTCTAAGTAAGGTCGCTTCTCATTCCCTATATGATATCATAACACAAAATCGAGCGGAAGGGTTAACGATAA
This sequence comes from Cucurbita maxima, assembly GCF_002738345.1. NCBI lineage: Eukaryota > Viridiplantae > Streptophyta > Magnoliopsida > Cucurbitales > Cucurbitaceae > Cucurbita > Cucurbita maxima. Next base: position 3,253 of record NW_019272813.1, read on the forward strand.
AATGATAACAAAAACTCATTCGTCGAACATACTATAAATGAAGGGTTGGTTGGAAACCATGTCTATACTTCTTTTCTTTAATCACCGATAACTAAAGATATATAAGAACAACAGAATATGACATGGCCAGTCAAAACATAAAAAATTTCTTGCCATGTTATAGTTAATGAATATGGTTTTCACAAAGATCTGACGTCACACTTCATGATTGGGGACCAATACAGTGAGCTATGGTCGTCCATACCGTCCTTTGGTCCAATTATGTGAAGCAAATGTTGCAGCAAGCAAAGAGTTTTTAATAAGTTCGCTATTGCAAAGAGCTCGGTTTAAGGCACAAATGTCTCTGATGTGAAAGGCGCACCAATTCAATGAGATTTAAGTAACCATGAATAAGACACATGATACAGCTAGTAAACCAAACGATGTCCATGACTCTTGTTATTTTCTTCCACTACAAACCTTCTAGCCTCTTGCACTTTTTTGTCATTGACATCCTTAATTGGAATTAGAATTGAAGGAAACACTTCTACACAACTCATTATGGAACACCTTTGATAGATAGTTTCAACAGATTTGCTTTACTGAGGAATACTTTAAAATTCGATATTTATAGTTGAACGCTACTTAAATTGATGAAGTGAAATCTTACCACAGAGGTTAATAAATCGTTTGTCTATTAGAAGAGAACTTGGAATTAAATTCTTTATAGTTGGGATAAGGGATGTTTTAGTCAAACCAAGTATACTTTTTAGTTTTAAAATAAATTAATTTTTTAGTTTAAAATAAATTGATTTTTTAGTTTTAATTTTATTCCAAATAAATTAATTTTGATGTGGTGTTATGTATTTTAATAAAATAAATATTAACTTAATGAACAAAAATTTGTATTTTTTTTTAAATTATATGCTAAATTAATAAAAAAACCATCGAACTTTGCACTTTATCTAAAAAAACTCATAATTTTAAAAAAAAAATACTGGTGAATTAAAAAAAAATGTCAAAACTATGTTTTAACTTTTAAAAGTGTTTAAAAAAAGATAGATGAGGAGAAAATTGAGTTCATGGGGAGAAAATTGAAGGTCATTTTAGGGGAATGATTTTCAGGATTAGTATAAGATCCTGAAAACATAGCAAGAAGTAATGGTTTCGGAATTACTAAGTTTTACTCACTCCATGTTTATCATTTGTTTTCAAGTAACTAAGAGTTGGTCGTGGATGAGAGCAGACTTTGGAGTGTGGGCCATGGACTAACTCTGTTTTTAATCTAGTATTTTTTTTTTTTCTTCTTTTAAGTCTGCTTCTTATTTTGTGTTTGTAAGAGTATGTATATGTAACACCCAAAAAATGAAGGAAATTAGCTCCCATAAGTATAAGCCACTCATGAAAGACCCAAAGGATAGAAAGGAAAAAAATTAAAGGATTAAGGAAGAACAAGGTACTTAGTCAAGTGAGTACCTTACCAAGTGATTTCAAGGAGTTAAATGGCCTTTTGAAAAGAATTGGAAAGGAAAAAGTAAATGAAAAGGGCAAAAAAGTCATTTTTATCAATTATCAAATATCTTTCCCGATTTGTAATTCCTTATCTAGAAGGAACCTCAAGATTCAAAATTAGGGGAAAATGATAAAAAAATGGATGAGGAATTTGTAGAAAAATTGTGGATTTTTTGAGAAAAATAATAATAAAATATTCGGAAAGTGGGAAATTACCAAAATACCCCTAGAAGAATGGATAATCACATAAATGCCACTCTAATTAGAATCAGAGCATCTACCGTGACCATCTGAGAAAATTCCTTCTAACTCAAATCTCAACCATCAGATCTCATCCAAAATTTGATATGATCTAGAACGAACACGCACGGATCATCACATCCAACAACTAGTATTCAAAGCCAAGGTCGGTAAGGCTATGATTGGATTTGATATCCCCTAAAAATTATCCAAAAAGTTCGATCTCTAAATAATGAAGATTCTGAAGCTCTCAATGTCGGTTTAAGCTCCTCCTATAAAGTCTGAAGTAGGAGCAACAATATGGAATAAGAATCGAGAAAGGTCGATCCCACAATCGAAGGTAATAAGTGTTTAGATTGTGGGTCTCCTACTCTCAGATTTCTTCCAAATTCGGGAGCAATCCTCCACCATTTCTCTTCAAACTTATTCCTACAGTTTCTCAACAAGATTACCCACAAGTTCTATGAAGGAATAGAATGCTGAAGGTGCCTAGAATTCATTCCCCTAATTCAATCCGCCATTGAAGAACTTCAAGAAAAACTTGAAAATCCAATCCGTGGATACATGATGACTCGTCGAGCAAGAATGATTCCAATCTGTTTCTGCACCTCCAAGGAATGCTTCCATAGAAGGCCACGAAAAAAAAATAACCTTGAGAGCGTGCTGAATTGAAGGAAATAGGTTTCGAAATTAAATTGGGGATAAGAGTCGAATTCCTAACTACGATCTCTGTTCCTTTAAATTAAGGATTCCTCTAGCTTCAGAAGAAGAAGTTGAGTAAACTTGATGAAGGAATCGAGAGCTGAAACGTCATAGAACAAGCTACCCACGAGATCGAAAATCTGGCATTTCAAGTGAGTTGCATACCGAGAACGATTTCTAGAAATTAAGATCCTACACTCAAAGACGTTCCTCCAAACCAATTCCTTTAGCCTGAAGAAAGGATATGGAAGCGGTTCAATGAAGAAATAGGGCCTTGAAACTTCTAGAATCAACTACCTAATAAGAAATCCTTGACTTTATCTCCAGCGAAAAATCAGATGACTTTGGAAGCGAATATCTTAGGCTACGATCCACGAGAATGTATCAAATAAATTCCTAGCGAATATCTTACCCAATAAGTTTCACGAAGAAATCGAGGATAGAAATGTTGTACATGTGGCTGTACAGGCTGAGTTTCAGATGGCGGAGATGCGAAAAATGCGCATCTTCTTCCTGTTTAAAGGAAGAAAACGATGATACGGGCAGTTCAACTAAATTGTCCAAGTCAACTCAANTGATCTTTTCACAGGTTTTCTCAATTTTAACCCCATTCCGGACCGATTCTCATGAAAAATATTATGATTTCATAAACTGACACAATAGGGAGTATGTGGAAGTAAATTTGAAGTAATTCAGATACTGAAAGCTCAAGAATGGAGGTCCCAAACGTCGACGACGAGGCAAGTAGCCCCCTAGGACTCTTTGTTAAGAAATACTGGTAGAAATCTCTTGGATTTGCTTCCTTAAGACTCTTTGTTAAGAAATACTGGTAGAAATCTCTTGGATGGATTTGCCCCCTTGGATTCTTTGTTAAGAAATACTGGTAGAAATCTCTTGGATGGATTTGCCCCCTTGGACTCTTTGTTAAGAAATACTGGTAGAAATCTCTTGGATGGATATGCCCCCTTGGACACTTGTTAAGAAATACTGGTAGAAATCTCTTGGATGGATTTTCCCCCTTGGACTCTTTGTTAAGAAATACTCGTAGAAATCTCTTGGATGGATTTGCCTCCTTGGACTCTTTGTTAAGAAATACTGGTAGAAATCTCTTGGANAGAAATCTCTTGGATGGATATGCCCCCTTGGACTCTTTGTTAAGAAATACTGGTAGAAATCTCTTGGATGGATTTTCCCCCTTGGACTCTTTGTTAAGAAATACTCGTAGAAATCTCTTGGATGGATTTGCCTCCTTGGACTCTTTGTTAAGAAATACTGGTAGAAATCTCTTGGATGGATTTGCCCCCTTGGACACTTTGTTAAGAAATACTGGTAGAAATCTCTTGGATGAATTTGCCCCCTTAGACTCATTGTTAAGAAATACTGGTAGAAATCTCTTGGATGGATTTGCCCCTTGGACTCTTTGTTAAGAAATTCTGGTAGAAATCGCTTGGATTTGCCCCCTTGGACTCTTTGTTAAGAAATACTGGTAGAAATCTTGGATTTGCCCCCTTGGACTCTTTGTTAAGAAATAGTGGTAGAAATCTCTTGGATGGATTTGCCCCTTGGACTCTTTGTTAAGAAATACTGATAGAAATCTCTTGGATTTGCCCCCTTGGACACTTTGTTAAGAAATACTGGTAGAAATCTCTTAGATTTGCCCCCTTGCACTCTTTGTTAAGAAATACTGGTAGAAATCTTGGATTTGCCCCTTGGACTCTTTGTTAAGAAATACTGGTATAAATCTCTTGGATTTGCCTCCTTGGACTCTTTGTTAAGAAATACAGGTAGAAATCTCTTGGATTTGCCCCCTTGGACTCTTTGTTAAGAAATACGGGTAGAAATCTCTTGGATTTGTCCCCTTGGACTCTTTGTGAAGAAATACTGGTAGAAATCTCTTGGATTTGCCCCCTTGGACTCTTTGTTAAGAAATACTGGTAGAAATCTCTTGGACTCTTTGTTAAGAAATACTGGTAGAAATCTCTTGGACTCTTTGTTAAGAAATACTGGTAGAAATCTCTTGGATTTTTAAGAAATACTGGTAGAAATCTCTTGGACTCTAGAAATCTCTTGGATTTTTAAGAAATACTGGTAGAAATCTCTTGGACTCTTTGTTAAGAAATACTGGTAGAAATCTCTTGGACTCTTTGTTAAGAAATACTGGTAGAAATCTCTTGGACTCTTTGTTAAATCTCTTGGACTCTTTGTTAAGAAATACTGGTAGAAATCTCTTGGATTCTTTGTTAAATCTCTTGGACTCTTTGTTAAGAAATACTGGTAGAAATCTCTTGGACTCTTTGTTAAGAAATACTGGTAGAGAGTCTCTTGGACTCTTTGTTAAGAAATACTGGTAGAAATCTCTTGGACTCTTTGTTAAGAAATACTGGTAGAAATCTCTTGGACTCTTTGTTAAGAAATACTGGTAGAAATCTCTTGGACTCTTTGTTAAATCTCTTGGACTCCTCTTGGACTCTTTGTTAAGAAATACTAGTAGAGAGTCTCTTGGACTCTTTGTTAAGAAATACTGGTAGAAATCTCTTGGACTCCTCTTGGACTCTTTGTTAAGAAATACTGGTAGAGAGTCTCTTGGACTCTTTGTTAAGAAATACTGGTAGAGAGTCTCTTGGACTCTTTGTTAAGAAATACTGGTAGAAATCTCTTGGACTCCTCTTGGACTCTTTGTTAAGAAATACTGGTAGAAATCTCTTGGACTCCTCTTGGACTCTTTGTTAAGAAATACTGGTAGAGAGTCTCTTGAACTCTTTGTTAAGAAATACTGGTAGAAATCTCTTGGACTCCTCTTGGACTCTTTGTTAAGAAATACTGGTAGAAATCTCTTGGACTCCTCTTGGACTCTTTGTTAAGAAATACTGGTAGAAATACTGGTAGAAATCTCTTGGACTCCTCTTGGACTCTTTGTTAAGAAATACTGGTAGAAATCTCTTGGACTCCTCTTGGACTCTTTGTTAAGAAATACTGGTAGAAATCTCTTGGACTCCCCTTGGACTCTTTGTTAAGAAATACTGGTAGAAATCTCTTGGACTCCTTGTTAAGAAATACTGGTAGAAATCTCTTGGACTCTTTGTTAAGAAATACTGGTAGAAATCTCTTGGACTCCTCTTGGACTCTTTGTTAAGAAATACTGGTAGAAATCTCTTGGACTCCTTGTTAAGAAATACTGGTAGAAATCTCTTGGACTCTTTGTTAAGAAAATACTGGTAGAAACTCTTTGTTAAGAAATATTGGTAGAAACTCTTTGTTAAGAAATACTGGTAGAAATCTCTTGGACTCTTTGTTAAGAAATACTGGTAGAAATCTCTTGGACTCTTTGTTAAGAAATACTGGTAGAAATCTCTTGGACTCTTTGTTAAGAAATACTGGTAGAAGTCTCTTGGACTCTTTGTTAAGAAATACTGGTAGAAATCTCTTGGACTCTTTGTTAAGAAATACTGGTAGAAATCTCTTGGACTCTTTGTTAAGAAATACTGGTAGAAATCTCTTGGACTCTTTGTTAAGAAATGACTCTTTGTTAAGAAATACTGGTAGAAATCTCTTGGACTCTTTGTTAAATCTCTTGGACTCCTCTTGGACTCTTTGTTAAGAAATACTGGTAGAGAGTCTCTTGGACTCTTTGTTAAGAAATACTGGTAGAAATCTCTTGGA
>NW_019272813.1:9366-9493 GCF_002738345.1 Cucurbita maxima
CTTTGTTAAGAAATACTGGTAGAAATCTCTTGGACTCTTTGTTAAGAAATACTGGTAGAAATCTCTTGGACTCTTTGTTAAGAAATACTGGGAGATTTTTGTTAAGAAATACTGGTAGAAATCTCTT
>NW_019272813.1:9772-11177 GCF_002738345.1 Cucurbita maxima
ACTCTTTGTTAAGAAATACTGGTAGAAATCTCTTGGACTCTTTGTTAAGAAATACTGGTAGAAATCTCTTTGACTCTTGGTTAAGAAATACTGGTAGAAATCTCTTGGACTCTTGAAATACTGGTAGAAATCTCTTGGACTCTTTGTTAAGAAATACTAGTAGAAATCTCTTGGACTCTTTGTTAAGAAATACTGGTAGAAATCTCTTGGACTCTTTGTTAAGAAATACTGGTAGAAATCTCTTGGACTCTTTGTTAAGAAATACTGGTAGAAATCTCTTGGACTCTTTGTTAAGAAATATTGGTAGAAATCTCTTGGACTCTTTGTTAAGAAATACTGGTAGAAATCTCTTGGACTCTTTGTTAAGAAATACTGGTAGAAATCTCTTGGACTCTTTGTTAAGAAATACTGGTAGAAATCTCTTGGACTCTTTGTTAAGAAATACTGGTAGAAATTGCCCCTTGGACTCTTTGTTAAGAAATACGGGTAGAAATTGCCCCCTTGGACTCTTTGTTAAGAAATACTGGTAGAAATCTTGGATTAGGACTCTTTGTTAAGAAATACTGGTAGAAATCTTGGATTAGGACTCTTTGTTAAGAAATACTTGTAGAAATCTATGATTAGGACTCTTTGTTAAGAAATACTAGTAGAAATCTTGGATTAGGACTCTTTGTTAAGAAATACTCGTAGAAATCTTGGATTAGGACTCTTTGTTAAGAAATACTAGTAGAAATCTTGGATTAGGACTCTTTGTTAAGAAATACTAGTAGAAATCTTGGATTAGGACTCTTTGTTAAGAAATACTAGTAGAAATCTTGGATTTGCCCCCTTGGACTCTTTGTTAAGAAATACTGGTAGAAATCTTGGATTTGCCCCCTTGGACTCTTTGTTAAGAAATACTGGTAGAAATCTTGGATTTGCCCCCTTGGACTCCTTGTTAAGAAATACTGGTAGAAATGTCTTGGATTTGCCCCCTTGGACTCCTTGTTAAGAAATACTGGTAGAAATGTCTTGGATTTGCCCCCTTGGACTCCTTGTTAAGAAATACTGGTAGAAATCTTGGATTTGCCCCCTTGGACTCTTTGTTAAGAAATACTGGTAGAAATGTCTTGGATTTGCCCCCTTGGACTCCTTGTTAAGAAATACTGGTAGAAATGTCTTGGATTTGCCCCCCTGGACTCCTTGTTAAGAAATACTGGTAGAAATGTCTTGGATTTGCCCCCTTGGACTCCTTGTTAAGAAATACTGGTAGAAATTAGAAATCTTGGATTTGCCCCCTTGGACACCTTGTTAAGAAATACTGGTAGAAATGTTGGACTCCTTGTTAAGAAATACTGGTAGAAATGTTGGACTCCTTGTTAAGAAATACTGGTAGAAAATGTTGGACTCCTTGTTAAGAAATACT
>NW_019272814.1:0-256 GCF_002738345.1 Cucurbita maxima
AAGTTTGAAGTACGTGCTAAAAAAACCGAGTCACGATCGTCGTTTTTCGAAAATTTTGTGAGGAATGATGAGGCTTGATCATTTATCATATTATTTCTAACAAACGGAGTGCATAAAACCGTCAACACAGTTCTTCAAATCGAACCCTACTTCAGAAACCGAAATCTCGGAAGTTTGAAGTATGTGCTAAAAAAACCGAGTCACGATCGTCGATTTTCGAAAGTTTTGTGAGGAATGATAAGGCTTGATGATTTAT
>NW_019272814.1:459-11325 GCF_002738345.1 Cucurbita maxima
CGAACCCTACTTCGCAAACCCAAATCGTGAAAGTTTGAAGTACGTGCTAAAAAAATCGAGTCACGATCGTCGTTTTTCGAAAGTTTTGTGAGGAATGATAAGGCTTGATGATTTATCATTTTATTTCTAAGAAACGGAGTGCATAAAACCGTCAACAGAGTTCTTCAAATCGAACCCTACTTCGGAAACCCAAATCGTGGAAATTTAAATTACGTGCTAAAAATACCGAGACACGATCGTCGTTTTTCGAAGGTTTCTTGAGGAATGATAAGGCTTCATGATTTATCATATTATTTCAAAGATACGGCGTGCATAAAACTGCCACCAGAGTTCTTCAAATCGAACCCTACTTCGGAAACCCAAATCGTGGAAGTTTGAAGTACGTGCTAAAAAAACCGAGTCACGATTGTCGTTTGTAGAAAATTTTGTGAAGAATGATAAGGCTTGATCATTTATCATATTATTTCTAAGAAACGGAGTGCAAAACAACAATCAACAGAGTTCTTCAAATCGAACCCTACTTCGGAAACCCAAATCGTGAAAGTTTGAAGTACGTGCTAAAAAAATCGAGACACGATCGTCGTTTTTCGAAAGTTTTGTGAGGACTGATAAGGTTTGTTGATTTAGAATATTATTTCTAAGAAACGGAGTGCATAAAACCGTCAACAGAGTTCTTCAAATCGAACCCTACTTCGGTAACCATAATTTGGGAAATTTGAAGTACGTGCTAAAAAAACCGAGTCACGATCGTCGTTTTTCGAAGGTTTTGTGAGGAATGATAAGGTTTGATGATTTATCATATTATTTCTAAGAAACAAAGTGCATAAAACCGTCAACAGTGTTCTTCAAATCGAACCCTACTTCGGAAACCCAAATCGTGAAAGTTTGAAGTACGTGCTAAAAAAACCGAGTCATGATCGTCATTTTTCGAAAGTTTTGTGAGGAATGATAAGGCTTGATCATTTAGAATATTCTTTCTAACAAACGGAGTGCATAAAACCGTCAACAGAGTTCTTCAAATCGAACCCTACTTCGGAAACCCAAATCTAGGAAATTTGAAGTACGTGCTAAAAAAACCTAGTCACGATCGTCGTTTTACGAAAGTTTTGTGAGGAATGATAAGGCTTGATGATTTATCATATTATTTCTAGGAAACGGAGTGCATAAAACCGTCAACAGAGTTCTTCAAATCGAACCCTACTTCGGAAACCCAAATCATGGAAATTTGAAGTACGTGCTAAAATAACCGAGTCATGATCGTCGTTTTTCAAAGGTTTTGTGAGGAATGATAAGGCTTGATGATTTAGAATATTATTTCTAAGAAACGGAGTGCATAAAACCGTCAACAGAGTTCTTCAAATCGAACCCTACTTCGGAAACCCAAATCGTGGATATTTAAATTACGTGCTAAAAATACCGAGACACGATCGTCGTTTTTCGAAGGTTTTGTGAGGAATGATAAGGCTTCATGATTTATCATATTATTTCTAAGAAACGGAGTGCATAAAACCGTCAACAGAGTTCTTCAAATCGAACCCTACTTCGCAAACCCAAATCGTGAAAGTTTGAAGTACGTGCTAAAAAAATCGAGTCACGATCGTCGTTTTTCGAAAGTTTTGTGAGGAATGATAAGGCTTGATGATTTATCATTTTATTTCTAAGAAACGGAGTGCATAAAACCGTCAACAGAGTTCTTCAAATCGAACCTTACTTCGGAAACCCAAATCGTGGAAATTTAAATTACGTGCTAAAAATACCGAGACACGATCGTCGTTTTTCGAAGGTTTTGTGAGGAATGATAAGGCTTCATGATTTATCATATTATTTCACACGATCGTCGTTTTTCGAAGGTTTTGTGAGGAATGATAAGGCTTCATGATTTATCATATTATTTCGAAGATACGGCGTGCATAAAACCGCCACCAGAGTTCTTCAAATCGAACCCTACTTCGGAAACCCAAATCGTGGAAGTTTGAAGTACGTGCTAAAAAAACCGAGTCACGATTGTCGTTTGTCGAAAATTTTGTGAAGAATGATAAGGCTTGATCATTTATCATATTATTTCTAAGAAACGGAGTGCAAAAAACCGTCAACAGAGTTCTTCAAATCGAACCCTACTTCGGAAACCCAAATCGTGAAAGTTTGAAGTATGTGCTAAAAAAATCGAGACACGATCGTCGTTTTTCGAAAGTTTTGTGAGGACTGATAAGGTTTGTTGATTTAGAATATTATTTCTAAGAAACGGAGTGCATAAAACCGTCAACAGAGTTCTTCAAATCGAACCCTACTTCGGAAACCCAAATCTGGGAAACATGAAGTACGTGCTAAAAAAACCTAGTCACGATCGTCGTTTTACGAAAGTTTTGTGAGGAATGATAAGGCTTGATGATTTATCATATTATTTCTAGGAAACGGAGTGCATAAAACCGTCAACAGAGTTCTTCAAATCGAACCCTACTTCGGAAACCCAAATCATGGAAATTTGAAGTACGTGTTAAATAACCGAGTCATGATCGTCGTTTTTCGAAGGTTTTGTGAGGAATGATAAGGCTTGATGATTTAGAATATTATTTCTAAGAAACGGAGTGCATAAAACCGTCAACAGAGTTCTTCAAATTGAACCCTACTTCGGAAACCCAAATCGTGGATATTTAAATTACGTGCTAAAAATACCGAGACACGATCGTCGTTTTTCGAAGGTTTTGTGAGGAATGATAAGGCTTCATGATTTATCATATTATTTCTAAGATACGGCGTGCATAAAACCGTCAACAGTGTTCTTCAAATCGAACCCTACTTCGAAAATCCAAATCTGGAAAATTTGACGTACGTGCTAAAAAAACCGAGTCACGATCATCGTTTTTCGAAAGTTTTGTGAGGAATGATAAGGCTTGATGATTTATCATATTATTTCTATGAAACGGAGTGCATAAAACCGTCAACAGTGTTCTGCAAATCGAACCCTACTTCGGAAACCCAAATCGTGGAAGTTTGAAGTACGTGCTAAAAAAACCGAGTCACGATCGTCATTTTTCGAAAGTTTTGTGAGGAATGATAAGGCTTGATGATTTATCATATTATTTCTAAGAAACGGAGTGCATAAAACCGTCAACAGAGTTCTTCAAATCGAACCTTACTACGGAAACCCAAATCGTGGAAATTTAAATTACGTGCTAAAAATACCGAGACACGATCGTCGTTTTTCGAAGGTTTTGTGAGGAATGATAAGGCTTCATGATTTATCATATTATTTCTAAGATACGGCGTGCATAAAACCGTCAACAGTGTTCTTCAAATCGAACCCTACTTCGGAAACCCAAATCGTGGAAATTTAAATTACGTGCTAAAAATACCGAGACACGATCGTCGTTTTTCGAAGGTTTTGTGAGGAATGATAAGGCTTCATGATTTATCATATTATTTCTAAGATACGGCGTGCATAAAACCATCAACAGTGTTCTTCAAATCGAACCCTACTTCGGAAACCCAAATCTGGAAAATTTGACGTACGTGCTAAAAAAACTGAGTCACGATCGTCTTTTTTCGAAAGTTGTGAGGAATGATAAGGCTTGATGATTTATCATATTATTTCTATGAAACGGAGTGCATAAAACCGTCAACAGTGTTCTGCAAATCGAACCCTACTTCGGAAACCCAAATCGTGGAAGTTTGAAGTACGTGCTAAAAAAACCGAGTCACGATCGTCGTTTTTCGAATGTTTTGGGAGGAATGATAAGGCTTGATGATTTATCATATTATTTCTAAGAAACGGAGTGCATAAAACCGTCAACAGAGTTCTTCAAATCGAAGCCTACTTCGGAAACCCAAATCGTGGAAATTTAAATTACGTGCTAAAAATACCGAGACACGATCGTCGTTTTTCGAAGGTTTTGTGAGGAAGGATAAGGCTTCATGATTTATCATATTATTTCTAAGATACGGCGTGCATAAAACCGTCAACAGTGTTCTTCAAATCGAACCCTTCTTCGGAAACCCAAATCTGGAAAATTTGACGTACGTGCTAAAAAAGTGTTCTTCAAATCGAACCCTTCTTCGGAAACCCAAATCTGGAAAATTTGACGTACGTGCTAAAAAAACTGAGTCACGATCGTCGTTTTTCGAAAGTTTTGTGAGGAATGATAAGGCTTGATGATTTATCATATATTTTCTAAGAAACGGAGTGCATAAAACCGTCAACAGAGTTCTTAAAATCGAACCCTACTTCGGAAACTCAAATCTGGGAAATTTGAAGTACGTGCTAAAAAAACCTAGTCACGATCGTCGTTTTTCGAGGGTTTTGTGAGGAATGATAAGGCTTGATGATTTATCATATTATTTCTAGGAAACGGAGTTCATAAAACCGTCAACAGAGTTCTTCAAATCGAACCCTACTTCGAAAACCCAAATCTGGGAAATTTGAATTACGTGCTAAAAAACCGAGTCACGATCGTCGTTTTTTGAAAGTTTTGTGAGGAATGATAAGGCTTGATGATATAGAATATTATTTCTAAGAAACAGAGAGCATAAAACCGTCAACAGAGTTCTTCAAATCAAACCCAACTTCGGAAACCCAAATTTGGGAAGTTTGAAGTACGTGCTAAAAAAACCGAGTCACGATCGTCGTTTTTCAAAAGTTTTTTGAGGAATGATAAGACTCGATGATTTATCATATTAATTCTAAGAAACAGAGTGCATAAAACTGTCAACAGAGTTCTTCAAATTGAACCCTACTTGGAAACCCAAATCGTGGAAGTTTAAAGTACGTGCTAAAAAAACAGAGTCACGATCGTCGTTTTTCGAAAGTTTTGTGAGGAATGATAAGGCTTGATGATTTATCATATTATTTCTATGAAACGGAGTGCATAAAACCGTCAACAGAGTTCTTCAAATCGAACCCTACTTCGGAAACCCAAATCGTGGAAGTTTGAAGTACGTGCTAAAAAAACCGAGTCACGATCGTCGTTTTTCGAAAGTTTTGTGAGGAATGATAAGGCTTGATGATTTATCATATTATTTCTAAGAACCAGAGTGCATAAAACTGTCAACAGAGTTCTTCAAATCGAACCCTACTTCGCAAACCCAAATCTGGGAAGTTTGAAGTACGTGCTCAAAAAACCGAGTCACGATCGTCGTTTTTCAAAAGTTTTGTGAGGAATGATAAGGCTTGATGATTTATCATATTATTTCTAAGAAACGGAGTGCATAAAACCGTCAACAGAGTTCTTCAAATCGAACCCTACTTCGGAAACCGAAATCTCGGAAGTTTGAAGTACGTGCTAAAAAAACCGAGTCACGATCGTCGTTTTTCGAAAGTTTTGTGAGGAATGATAAGACTTGATGATTTAGAATATTATTTCTAAGAAACGGAGTGCATAAAACCGTCAACAGTGTTCTTCAAATCGAACCCTACTTCGGAAACCCAAATCGTGGAAGTTTGAAGTACGTGCTAAAAAAACCGAGTCACGATTGTCGTTTGTCGAGAATTTTGTGGGGAATGATAAGGCTTGATGATTTATCATATTATTTCTAAGAAACGGAGTGCATAAAACCGCCACCAGAGTTCTTCAAATCGAACCCTACTTCGGAAACCCAAATCGTGGAAGTTTGAAGTACGTGCTAAAAAAACCGAGTCACGATTGTCGTTTGTCGAAAATTTTGTGAAGAATGATAAGGCTTGATCATTTATCATATTATTTCTAAGAAACGGAGTGCATAAAACCGTCAACAGAGTTCTTCAAATCGAACCCTACTTCGCAAACACAAATCGTGAAAGTTTGAAGTACGTGCTAAAAAAATCGAGTCACGATCGTCGTTTTTCGAAAGTTTTGTGAGGAATGATAAGGCTTGATGATTTATCATTTTATTTCTAAGAAACGGAGTGCATAAAACCGTCAACAGAGTTCTTCAAATCGAACCCTACTTCGGAAACCCAAATCGTGGAAATTTAAATTACGTGTTAAAAATACCGAGACACGATCGTCGTTTTTCGAAGGTTTTGTGAGGAATGATAAGGCTTCATGATTTATCATATTATTTCTAAGAAACGGAGTGCATAAAACCGTCAACAGAGTTCTTCAAATCGAACCCTACTTCGGAAACCGAAATCTCGGAAGTTTGAAGTACGTGCTAAAAAAACCGAGTCACGATCGTCGTTTTTCGAAAGTTTTGTGAGGAATGATAAGACTTGATGATTTAGAATATTATTTCTAAGAAACGGAGTGCATAAAACCGTCAACAGTGTTCTTCAAATCGAACCCTACTTCAGAAACCGAAATCTCGAAAGTTTGAAGTACGTGCTAAAAAAACCGAGTCACGATCGTCGTTTTTCGAAAATTTTGTGAGGAATGATAAGACTTGATGATTTAGAATATTATTTCTAAGAAACGGAGTGCATAAAACCGTCAACAGTGTTCTTCAAATCGAACCCTACTTCGGAAACCCAAATCGTGGAAGTTTGAAGTACGTGCTAAAAAAACCGAGTCACGATCGTCGTTTTTCGAAAATTTTGTGAGGAATGATCAGGCTTGATCATTTATCATATTATTTCTAACAAACGGAGTGCATAAAACCGTCAACAGAGTTCTTCAAATCGAACCCTACTTTAGAAACCGAAATCTCGGAAGTTTGAAGTATGTGCTAAAAAAACCGAGTCACGATCGTCGATTTTCGAAAGTTTTGTGAGGAATGATAAGGCTTGATGATTTATCATATTATTTCTAAGAAACGGAGTGCATAAAACCGCCACCAGAGTTCTTCAAATCGAACCCTACTTCGGAAACCCAAATCGTGGAAGTTTGAAGTACGTGCTAAAAAAACCGAGTCACGATCGTCGTTTTTCGAAAATTTTGTGAGGAATGATCAGGCTTGATCATTTATCATATTATTTCTAAGAAACGGAGTGCATAAAACCGTCAACAGAGTTCTTCAAATCGAACCCTACTTCGCAAACCCAAATCGTGAAAGTTTGAAGTACGTGCTAAAAAAACTGAGTCACGATCGTCGTTTTTCGATAAATTTGTGAGGAATGATAAGGCTTGATGATTTATCATATTATTTCTAAGAAACAGAGTGCATAAAACCGTCAACAGAGTTCTTCAAATCGAACCCTACTTCGGAAACAAAAATCGTAGAAATTTGAATTACGTGCTAAAAAAACCGTGTCACGATCGTCGTTTTTCGAAAGTTTTGTGAGGAATGATAAGGCTTGATGATTTATCATATTATTTCTAAGAAACGGAGTGCATAAAATTGTCAACAGAGTTCTTCAAATCGAACCCTACTTCGGAAACCCAAATCTGGGAAGTTTGAAGTACGTGCTCAAAAAACCGAGTCACGATCGTCGTTTTTCGATAGTTTTGTGAGGAATGATAAGGCTTGATGATTTATCATATTATTTCTAAGAAACGGAGTGCATAAAACCGTCAACAGAGTTCTTCAAATCGAACCCTACTTCGGAAACCAAAATCTCGGAAGTTTGAAGTACATGCTAAAAAAACCGAGTCACGATCGTCGTTTTTCGAAAGTTTTGTGAGAAATGATAAGGCTTGATGATTTATCATCTTATTTCTAAGAAACGGAGTGCATAAAAACGTCAACAGAGTTCTTCAAATCGAACCCTAGTTCGGAAACCCAAATCGTGGAAGTTTGAAGTACGTGCTAAAAAAACTGAGTCACGATCATCGTTTTTCGAATGTTTTGTGAGGAATGATAAGGCTTGATGATTTATCATATTATTTCTAGGAAACGGAGTGCATAAAACCGTCAACAGAGTTCTTCAAATCGAACCCTACTTCGGAAACCCAAATTTGGGTAATTTGAAGTACGTGCTAAAAAAACCGAGTCACGATCATCGTTTTTCGAAGGTTTTGTGAGGAATGATAAGGCTTGATGATTTATCATATTATTACTATGAAACGGAGTGAATAAAAACGTCAATAGAGTTCTTCAAATTGAACCCTACTTCGGAAACCCAAATCGTGGAAGTTTGAAGTACGTGCTAAAAAATCCGAGTAACGATCGTCGTTTTTCGAAGGTTTTGTGAGGAATGATGAGGCTTGATAATTTAGAATATTATTTCTAAGAAACGGAGAGCATAAAACCATCAACAGAGTTCTTCAAATCGAACCCTACTTCGGAAACCGAAATCTCGGAAGTTTGAAGTACGTGCTAAAAAAACCGAGTCACGATCGTCGTTTTTGGAAAGTTTTGTGAGGAATGATAAGGCTTGATGATTTATCATATTATTTCTAAGAAACGAAGTGCATAAAACCACAACCAGAGTTCTTCAAATCGAACCCTACTTCGCAAACCAAAATCGTGGAAGTTTGAAGTACGTGCTAAAAAAACCGAGTCACGATTGTCGTTTGTCAAAAATTTTGTGAAGAATGATAAGGCTTGATGATTTATCATATTATTTCTAAGAAACGGAGTGCATAAAACCGTCAACAGAGTTCTTCAAATCGAACCCTACTTCGGAAACCCAAATCGTGGAAGTTTGAAGTACGTGCTAAAAAAACCGAGTCACGGTCGATGTTTTTCTAAAGTTTTGTGAGGAATGATAAGACTTGATGATTGAGAATATTATTTCTAAGAAACGGAGAGCATAAAACCGTCAACAGTGTTCTTCAAATCGAACCCTACTTCGGAAACCGAAATCGTGGAAATTTGAAGTACGTGTTAAAATAACCGAGTCATGATCGTCGTTTTACGAAAGTTTTGTGAGGAATGATAAGGCTTGATGTTTTATCATATTATTTCTAGGAAACGGAGTGCATAAAACCGTCAACAGAGTTCTTCAAATCGAACCCTACTTCGGAAACCCAAATCGTGGAAATTTGAAGTACGTGTTAAAATAACCGAGTCATGATCGTCGTTTTTCGAAGGTTTTGTGAGGAATGATAAGGCTTGATGATTTATCATATTATTTCTAAGAAACGGAGTGAATAAAACCGCCACCAGAGTTCTTCAAATCGAACCCTACTTCGGAAACCCAAATCGTGGAAGTTTGAAGTACGTGCTAAAAAAACCGAGTCACGATTGTCGTTTGTCGAAAATTTTGTGAAGAATGACAAAGCTTGATGATTTATCATATTATTTCTAAGAAACGGAGTGCATAAAACCGCAACCAGAGTTCTTCAAATCGAACCCTACTTCGGAAACCCAAATCGTGGAAGTTTGAAGTACGTGCTAAAAAAACCGAGTCACGATCGTCGTTTTACGAAAGTTTTGTGAGGAATGATAAGGCTTGATGATTTATCATATTATTTCTAAGAAACGGAGTGCATAAAACCGCAACCAGAGTTCTTCAAATCGAACCCTACTTCGGAAACCCAAATCGTGGAAGTTTGAAGTACGTGCTAAAAAAACCGAGTCACGATCGTCGTTTTACGAAAGTTTTGTGAGGAATGATAAGGCTTGATGTTTTATCATATTATTTCAAGGAAACGGAGTGCATAAAACCGTCAACAGAGTTCTTCAAATCGAACCCTACTTCGGAAAACCAAATCGTGGAAATTTGAAGTACGTGCTAAAATAACTGAGTCATGATCGTCGTTTTTCGAAGGTTTTGTGAGGAATGATAAGGCTTGATGATTTAGAATATTATTTCTAAGAAACGGAGTGCATAAAACCATCAACAGAGTTCTTCAAATCGAACCCTACTTCGGAAACCGAAATCTCGGAAGTTTGAAGTACGTGCTAAAAAAACCGAGTCACGATCGTCGTTTTTGGAAAGTTTTGTGAGGAATGATAAGGCTTGATGATTTATCATATTATTTCTAAGAAACGGAGTGCATAAAACCACAACCAGAGTTCTTCAAATCGAACCCTACTTCGTAAACCCAAATCGTGGAAGTTTGAAGTACGTGCTAAAAAAACCGAGTCACGATTGTCGTTTGTCAAAAATTTTGTGAAGAATGATAAGGCTTGATCATTTATCATATTATTTCTAAGAAACGGAGTGCATAAAACCGTCAACAGAGTTCTTCAAATCGAACCCTACTTCGGAAACCCAAATCGTGGAAGTTTGAAGTACGTGCTAAAAAAACCGAGTCACGATCGTCGTTTTTCGAAAATTTTGTGAAGAATGATAAGGCTTGATCATTTATCATATTATTTCTAAGAAACGGAGTGCATAAAAATGTCAACAGAGTTCTTCAAATCGAACCCTACTTCGCAAACCCAAATCGTTGAAGTTTGAAGTACGTGCTAAAAAAACCGAGTCACGATCGTCGTTTTTCGAAAGTTTTGTGAGGAATGATAAGGCTTGATGATTTATCATATTATTTCTAAGAAACGGAGTGAATAAAACCGCCACCAGAGTTCTTCAAATCGAACCCTACTTCGGAAACCCAAATCGTGGAAGTTTGAAGTACGTGCTAAAAAAACTGAGTCACGATTGTCGTTTGTCGAAAATTTTGTGAAGAATGACAAAGCTTGATGATTTATCATATTATTTCTAAGAAACGTAGTGCATAAAACCGCAACCAGAGTTCTTCAAATCGAACCCTACTTCGGAAACCCAAATCGTGGAAGTTTGAAGTACGTGCTAAAAAAACCGAGTCACGATCGTCATTTTATGAAAGTTTTGTGAGGAATGATAAGGCTTGATGTTTTATCATATTATTTCTAGGAAACGGAGTGCATAAAACCGTCAACAGAGTTCTTCAAATCGAACCCTACTTCGGAAACCCAAATCGTGGAAATTTGAAGTACGTGCTAAAATAACCGAGTCATGATCATCGTTTTTCGAAGGTTTTGTGAGGAATGATAAGGCTTGATGATTTAGAATATTATTTCTAAGAAACGGAGTGCATAAAACCGTCAACAGAGTTCTTCAAATCGAACCCTACTTCGGAAACCCAAATC